>NC_050175.1:30173918-30473918 GCF_008315115.2 Sander lucioperca
TTTTTCTCACTAACTATTAGGTAGAAGGGAAAATATATAAATATTCACCTTCAGCTTTGTTACATCGCAGGACCCAAAAACACAATATACCGTAATAGCGTAACATTTATAATGCATCCAATTTGTTTAACACTTACTAAGAATCACTATATAAGTATGTCTTAAAGTGTGTGTTTCACTGATATATAATAACTGTTTTAAAGCTGCATATTAACCACAATTCCCTTTCCCAATTCCCCGTCTTAAAAGGTTGTGCTTTGCAGAGCTAGGTTGACTTGATAAATGGTTATTGTTGAACAAGAGCAAAATATATATTGATCAAGAGCCATAATACAGTAGATTAATAGAGCAGTCTTGTGATTATTTTTTTCAGTCCGTCTGCATTTTGATGCTCAAGGGAGTCTGCTGCCTTCTCTCTGATGTCATGGATGCAGTACAGGAGTAAGTTTAGACAACGCTAAAGAAAGACAACGTATTATACCCTCTTTTAACTCATAAGGCTTGGATGATTTATTGCGTCTCACGTGATGTAAGAGCACTCTGAGTGTCACATAATTAAATCAATAATTCAAGTTGCCCGATAACCTATAGCAGCATTGTAATGAAGCAGAAACATTATTCACTTGTTTTAAACTTTGCAAAAGAAATTTCCACATTGCAAACTTCACAGTGTTCAGAGGATACTGTAGCATCATGGAGCTGCTCACTCAGAGAGAGAGAGAAGACAACAAAATATACAGGAAGGGGGGAAAAAATCCTTTGAAGTTTTTTCTTGATCGGAAGACACTTGCATTGGGGCTACTTTCAGTTATGGATTGACTGGCAACTCCGGAGCCAGTCATATCAGCTGTCCATCAAACTGTCAAAGCACAAAAGTCTGGTTCCCAAGCCTCCATGCTGCACAGGACTAGCAGAGGCCAAGCACATTAAAGCACTCGCTTCTCCTTCATTACCAGAGGGACACAATAGCGCAGCCTGCCAAAACCCCTGTGAATTCACATTCTATTCTAAATTACATGTACCTGCAGCCCAATGTGATACAATTAGGAGTTGATTATGTGTAAATCAAATGATGACAGCCTGACCGTGTGGCTGTCTGGCATGTTGTCATTCTCTTGTAGCCAATCCACTGCCTTGGGAGAGTGGTAATTGATTCCCAGACCCCCTGTGGGAATGCTGCTCCCCTCATATTGCATGGCACACTTGCACAAGTATCCCAGACATCAGAAATGCCAACGGGTGTCTACATCCACGTCGTTATTTCTCTATGAACTTTGACCGAGAACACTTTGGCGCTTGAAATGGAAGGATTTCATCTCCCGTTGCACAGTGAGAGTGGAATATGGGAGAAGTATAAATATACATAAACAAATGTGTGCATGCACACCTTAATGGATACGGAAATGTTTTCATGCGTTGTGTTTTCTGCCCGTTTGTATTTGTGGCTTGTGTCAAATCCTTGACTTCTTTCTGAAGCCTCTTTGAAACATTTATGAGATGTTGAACCATTGTGTGTGTTTTCATACTTCAAAGCGTAAGTGTGCATGTTAACCTTTACTTGCTTCCTACCTGAGCCCCCTACACTCACTGATGTGACTTGTAGCTTATTATTTGCTCATGATATCGGCTGCCCATCAAACTGCCTATTTTATAGACCTAACACATACAGACGTTCTCCTATAAAGTCACACATGAAAAAATATTGATGTAGTATTATGTTGTTAGGATGGTACATGTCATGACAAGTAATTTGCATTATCTGAACATTGATATCAGTTAGCTTTTGTTCTGTAAAAATCTAATTGGCTTAGATGACTGCAACCTCAAACACAGCTGTATGCCACAGCTGGAAAAAAAAGTTAGTTTGGGAAAGTTTTGATAAATAACAGAAGTGTTAAACATTTAACATAACATTTAAATGAATTCTTTTAATTTGAGGATTCTGATACTAAAAATAATTTGAAACTACAAAATATATTCAAACTTCTGTTAAGTGGGAAATTAAGACATAAGAAATACAATATAAACAGAAAGGAATAAGAGGGATTACACACAGTGTAACCTGTGAGTGTGTCAATAAAAGGCATCTTGTGAGAGCACTCAGTTACCAGTGTGAGAGCTATGAGTGCGCTTCATTGAGGATTAGGTCTTTCAGAATCACTCGTCCACAGATCTCTACCAGTATTCCCAGTGAGACTGATTATCCGGGCCTGTCACAGACACAGAGGATAATTACAGGGTCTCCCTTAGGTCACTGCTCTCTCCATGCCCCACGAATGGAAATACACTGCTGAGCGAGATGCCAAAGACGACTGGGAGGGAACACAGGTTACTCTTTCACACCCGCATACACAAAACCCACAAACAGAAAGACTTTTTCTTACTCTGTCTCTTGTTGAGACCGTCTTGTCTTTCTACATTTTCCACTACAATTCTTAAATTTCTTTTCTTCACTCCTTACCTGCTATATTAGGTCTCCATCTCAGACATGTTCTCAGTTAAGCTGTCTCCCCCTCTCTTTCAGGTGCTTACATTTCCCTTTTTCACCATCCACTTTCTTTCAAATCTCTTGTGTCAGCTCTCCCTCTCCCCCTAGTGGCCTATTCATACATTACACAGTGGAAACTCAGGACACTAACACAGCACAAACTCATCTTCCATGCAGCCCACAGATGTAATTGCTGTTCCTGTTGGTGGGAGACTGAGATGAAAAAAAATCAGAAATCAAAAAATAGGGGAGAGAGAAAAAAAATGAGCTAGGGATAGGAACTCCACAAGGACAAAGTGACACTGGAAGAAATCCTAGACCTCCACTAGTCCCCGAGCCCCAAAAGGAACATAACACCAAAGCCCCTTTTCCTTCCAAAATAAAACTGCCTGCAGACTGAATCCTCATGGAGGACAATAACACCACCACATGTGTGTTGAAAAGGAGGACTTAACAAATAAACTTTTCAACCTTGTAGCTAGTTATTATATTGATTGTGTGTAGAGCCACAAAGTGCAGCTAGATTTATTTGTTATTGCATTCTTGAGACAGGTTTTAAAACTTCAAGGTTTCAGTTGTTATTTTAGTTTCAACTTTCCGGGCTACTGTTGCTGGTGACCAAAGGGATTGTGTCATTCAGTCAACACACCGAAAGAAATGAAAGCAATGACATCACTGTTGTTTTGTTCAGCATTGCAATGATAGTGGCTCTCATAAATAAATGATAAGGCGCAGGCTGAGCCAGGTTGGGTCATATGCTGTACTCGTTCATAGGATAGGTTTGACCCAATACGTCTAGTCGTCAGAGAAATCTATGAACACTAGCAGCAAACCGAAAACAGGAGACACAGAGACAAGTGAAGGAAAGAGTGATTGGGGGACAGAAGGCAACAAATAAAACTAAGACAAAGGGACATGCAGTGCATTACAGCAGTGTCATTTAGTGAAAAGAAAATGCATCCTGCTCCATTTTATCCTCTGTGCTGAGCTTCAGAGACATTAGCAGCATTTAGTATCACTTCAGAGCCAACCTTGTGCACAGTCCAGGACCCCACCCTCCCTTCACCCTCTCACTGTGTGTGGCTGCTTAATTATTGATGCTTATGTATTGCTGATTTTGGTCTTTGTGTTGTCCCCGGTGAATGCTCTAGTAGGGCGGATGGGGGTATTTATCTAACTCAGAAAGTAGGGCTCTATTGCTCATCCTGTCCACACACCACCAGGCCATCCCAATGGATATGACCTCAGCACTGCCGCACCATGAGGACGTTATCACACATGCAGGAGTATACGTTTTCATTTACCAATGAAATTATATACAGGACAGTGCTGAGAGCTGTGTCAGTCTACAGTTATTCATGAGCCAGCAATGTGAGGAAATGGTCATTAAGTGGGCCATAATGTTGGAAAATCAGCACAAAAACAACAACACTGTCCTTAACTTGTAATTTGCAAGGGTAATCACAACTGAAATATTAAAATGAAGAGCCTTTTTTTAATTTGGTTTGACATCTCAAATCTTTCCTTGTTGATAAGCGATTTAAGATTCATTCATACATTATTTCACACATTCATTTGTACACACAGTAATGTTAAACACATTTTAGGTAATGTTATGCTTATTGTATCTTAGGTTGTATATCATATTATCCACAATACAAGCACAACATGGGTACATAATTGCTGGATTTGTGCTCTCATATTCTGAGGAAGCGCAATGGGGCTCTCTTGTGGTGAAAATGCATCATGGCTGCTTTTGTATTTTTTGTGACCACATTTTTATTGGTATACTTTTCTTTCTCTTTTGCATTTATTATGGAGGAAACATTACACATGAGTCAAGCTCCTGAAACACTGTGCCGACCTTGCATAATACAGCTACATCCACTTACCAAGGTAATCCTATTTCAAATGTACATTAACCTACATTCACATAGTGACATGGAATAAAATACAACAACAAATGGTGTGAATACAGTAATGTATACCAAGGAAAACCCAAGATAAACACATTGGTGATTTTCCAACCTCCATTTAAACCTCTTATAACTTTACCCACTCTTCACCTTTGCCCTTCCATCTGTCCTTTTGACCACCTTCCACCCCAGCGACTGTAGTTCTTATTTGTTGTAGCTAGACTATTCTAGTTGCACTTTATAAGTAATTATTATAATATTATATATAGTCTTTTTGTATTCATCCCCCCACTCTTAAATATTGAGACAGGAGATACAGAAATGAACATATTGTGAGTTACTCTATACCCTCATTTTAACATGTTGGTTAAATGTACGAGTTAACCTACAGTATATGGACAAGTCGGCTACTATATGCCAAATTGGTAGGTCAGATGTAGGGTAATACAAAATCGTAAGCTTTTTGTAATTTCTATGACAATCTGTATCTACCACAGTAAATACAAATGATAATACATTATCATACATAACAATACTACTGCCAAATTTGACAAAAAAACTTTTTTCTTACACCTTAATACTTATTTGCAGTTTTCCAATATAATGTTTAGAGCTCTTTCACCACTCCTCACAATTAAAAACAAAACAAAAAAACATTTCCAGATGCTCTTCAATTTACTTTTGGGAGACAATTGTGTTCAATTAATTCACTCAAAATCAACCATATTTAGTATACTTTACTTTTGTCACTTGTCACATGTTTACATACTAAATACTCAAAAACTGCTTATTCTGTAATATTGAAATGGGAGACAGCTAGTGTGCATTGTAAAAATGGATAACATTGGTTATCATAAATTATTTTACATAAATAATCCATACACAACTGTTCCAATCTCATTCCACTGTGTACTAAATCAGATACTGACATGCTTTGTGAATCAAATTCTGTGGTCTCAAATGATCTGTGTAGATAGAGACAGAAAAATACTTCGAGGTCATTTTAGCCCACAGTCTTCCCTTCTCAAATAGAAGATCAGCCCATAGGTCTCCTACTGCCAGTCTAGAGCTGTTCAATAGATCTTATCAAACAGATCTGGTTACACAAGCTGTAGCTCTAAGAAGGTGGAGGACCTACAAAAACAATATTAGCAGTATTGACATCTTTAATGTGTGGCAAAGGTCTAATCCCAGAGGCCACCGCACTAATGGGGAAATATTGAGTGTTGCCAGAACAGAGGTTTTCTTCTAATCTGTCCATTATGTGCTTCGGACAACCACTTTCACCAGAGAGGAATGTACAAAGATGGATGGGAGATAATGTGATCAATTCTGATACAATAAAAGTGGGCGATAACTCAAAGTCAGTCACACTTTCCGATGATTAGCTTGGGCCTGTATGAAAGAATACTATTAAACTAAGATCTCTGAGCCATTTCCTCTCTCACTCACTTTCTATGGTTTGCCGAGTAATCCAATCAATGCAACCATTTTCATCTTTCCCCCATTTCATCCCTGACTTATTACAACCCCTGAAAATCTTTTGTGTTACTCATTTTCAAACTTTTCTCTTGAACCTTACCGGCAATCAGCGATTTTCCACATTCCTCCAGTCCATTAGGTCCACCTTTTCACATCAGGACACCTGAAAGAAAGCAGGACGAGTCATTAGGATGTAGGACAGCAACCAGCAGTCTCCACTATTTTGGCCTCTACACATAGCTTTGCTTGTTTGACTAAATACGAGAACTGGCAGGATGTGAGAGACAGTGAGGGAATTGGGGAGCTGAAATTGGGCAACTCAAGAAGACGCATCCAGTTCTCTGATGCATAACTAAGACAACACCGAGGGTCTGTGGTTTAGCAACACACAATGCTCTTCTTTAGCCCTGGGCTCTATCACAGCACCCTATCTCTCCTCCACATCCAACCACGCTGGGTCCACACATCAGCCCAGCCAGCCAGCGGATGGCACTGTAGCTGGTGATAACACATTGCATTGTCTGAGTTTGGAACATGTTTGGCCACAGTCTTGTGCTGCAACTCCAACTAAAGCTGCTGTTGGGTGTGAAGGTGTGTGGAGTTTAGAGAGAAAGGAACAACTGTGGAGCTAAGAATAACATTTGTCATTTAGATGTAGTTTGTATTATTTTGTTTTAAAGCTTTTTTATGAATTGTATTGGCTGCATAATTCTTTCTGCATCACTTCTCCCTGTCAGTGTTTTCTGCATAAATTCTGACATCAATGTCAATCTGACCCCTTGCAACTTTGAAGATACCTGATAATTGTAAATGTTGTTGTTGTTGTTGCACAATCAAAGCCTCAATTAAACTGATTTTCAGCCCAAACTCAATTTTATAGTTAGTTAGTTTCTCTAAACAATGGCAAAGAGAGATGAGATGAGGATGATTTTTGTAATTAGATTGATTGCTTTGTTTTATTGAATTATTCCTAGATTTTGTGGTAGTGTAAGTACTTACTCTTTGTATTCTATCTATTTTCAGTTTTGTGTTTATGGAGTTGTTGGGAATTGGTAAGGGTACAGATTCAATTATTGGCAATTTACCAAATATGTTTTATCAATATTAATAAAGTTATTAATATGTGTATTAATAGCTTTACCAAATTGACAAACAATCAAAACGGGGCACCACCCTGGAATCAGGGACCAATAACTGAGCTGTGAAACAGTCTCATAGGTGGTGTTCTCTTTAAAATACAGATCTTAATTCATTTGATTAATCTATCTGGTATCTTTGAAGGAACAAAAGAAGGGTGAAATTCGAGCACTGACCTGTTCAACCAGCTGTTACTACACATTTGCACAAATAATCACAAACAACTGCTCTTTAAAGTATGAAAGAATTTATTTAACTTTCAAATTATTAATTGTGTGTGTGTGTGTGTGTGTGTGTGTGTGTGTGTGTGTGTGTGTGTGTGAGGAAAGGGTGGTGGGGGGGGGGAGACGACACCGTGTGGGTAGCTAAGCCACATGAACAAGACGGCAGATGAAGCACTGCCGGATGTGAGACCCTTTGTAGTTCAATACAAAAACATCAAAAATGGCTGCTCGTGTGGCTATGAGTTAGCTGGTTAGAAGTTCAAGCTAACGTGTTTGTAACCCATGTTAAAATATGACAGAAGTAAGAATAAATAGTTTAAAAGCTGCATAAATAAGTTTGGAAGTTAAAAGTGATTCATTTAATGTAAGTTAATTCATCAGAGTTAATTAAAAATGTTAATACAACAATAATATAATGTTTAAGATTAAAAGTATGCTGACAGAAAATTCATGTCGCTGCCCCTTTAAGGGACTAGTGACGCTAGACCATGGATGTATAGAGCTCAGCAGTCCCGCTCCTCCTCTGAGAGACCTTGGGTTCCGGAAGTAAATTTCCCATTCATTTCTCCCATTGACGTCTGGAAAAATCCGTATATAACGAGTTTTAGACCATGCCTTAGGCTAACCAGGTGGTATGTGACTCACAAGCATACGATGTATCATTTCGAGTAAAAAAATGAACAGACAATCCCCAAAAAGTCAAAGGTACAAGACTGTGTACATATCGTCACCTCAGAGCGAAGGAACTACTCATCCCATAAACCACCGCGCACCACTGAATAAAGCAAGCTACGTTAGTTTAGCTAACAGCTAATTCGGCTAACCGCTAGCTGAGACAGCATGTAATAACTTTAAAAGACCCTCAAAATAAAACCTGAAAATAACCGTTAACATATATAACTGCTGTTACGTCAGCTGTAGACGGCTTTACCCAGTGTTAAGTTTGAGTTAACATTATTTTAGACTGAATCAAGCTGTCAGCTAGCGGTTAGCCAAATTAGCTGTTAGCTAAACTAACTTTTTTTTTTTTTTATTTAGTAAAGAACATAGGTGCAATAAAAAAAAAAAACATTGCCAGTATGTTAGCTAAACTACCGTTAGCTTCCCGGCAGAGGCTAACGTCAGAAGCGTGGAACAGATCGTGATTCGTGCAGTGTCGTAAATCCTCGTGACGGATCGTGCAGGCAGCACAGATCGGGTACTGACACCCCCCCCCTCCTCACCAGCATGAGTTCCACCAATCAGAGGCATCACTGTGGGATTGTGGGATTGTTCAGGATTGTGGGTGATGAAGTACCTATCCAAGACATTTATCTCAAAACAAGGGTAGTGTCCCATGATTTGTGGCGTCTATATGAGCATATACAATCGCTGAGTCATGTCGGCATGCTGGTTTTAAGTCTATCATCGACGGTTACGATTTTATGGCTCATACTCCAATTTGTCAATGGAGAAATTGCATTGTATTTTTACTTCCGGAACCCGCTGTGGGCGGGACTGTTGAGCTCTATTGCGCTAGACGCAGCACCTCAGTGACGCTGCAGCAGAGACCTGAGGGAGAGAGCAGAGGAGAAACCGGAGAGAACGAGCGGTGGTTAATAGAGGGTTTTCACCGACGTCACGTTCTGGGCGGTAACCTGGATGCGCAGCCATATTGGAGGCACTCGGTGTAAACAACTAATGGAGTAATCGAGTATTGTGCACTTTGGATACTTTAATACTTTATGTCTAAACAACAGAAGAGCTCATCAAAACACACTACACATGCAAAGGCATGGAAGTGTAGCCAAGTGACTCTCAATGTTTTTTTTTTTCATTTCAAAGACCGAACAAGACAGAGTTTTCCCTCGTAGCTCCTGGTTGAGCTTTGCCAACCACAAGCACCTCCTTTCCTCTGATAACTTCTGGCATTCCTCTCCCTGGTTTTTAATAACTTTTGGAAGTCGATAATATTCCAAATGTTTTTCTCGGTCTGACCTATTGGTACAACCTAAAACACGGCAATAATTAACCATTTTCCTTGACGCCGTTCGGGATCTACTTCAGTGCCTGTGCTTTGTTGTGATGCGGAGTACCTCCAATATGGCGACTTCGGGTCTGATGACATGTCGTGAAAACCCTCTATAAGCAGAGAAAAGAGTGGAAAAGTTGATTTTGCAGTTGAAAAACAACTTACCTGGTCAGGAACTGACGGGGATTTTATGAGAACTAAGCCACACTGGTTTTGGTGAGTTTTGTGTTGTTTTCTCGCATTCTTGCCTTGTTGTACCTTTTTTTTCTCTGCTGGAGAGCTAACGCTAAAAACGTAGCTGTATACAAGGAAATGCTTCGTCATAAACTGTTTACCAGTTAATATTTTGTGTTATTTTGTATGAAGACTGTGAATGTTATAAAAGTGAATGTATGCTGTGTAAATGAAAGATGTGTGCACTAGTTTGTGTGGGAAACAGAGCCGTGAGTTAAAAGAGATTTATTGTGCTTATGACCTGTTAGACAGGTCAGGTTTTTTGCTCGGTTTGAAGCTCGGTCGGAGCGAGGATTGGTCTGCAGTGTGCGGGCGTGCACGTGCACAGACGGGATTCATGATGGCGAGCCAGACCCAGACCTTTGACCAAGGGGGTAAGCTTCGCTTCAGAGCTCGAATCTCCTATGGCGCCATTTTGATGCTACAAAGCGATCACCCGATGTTAGCATCCCATTGACTGCCATTCATTTTGACGTCACTTTGACAGCGAATAACTTTACATCTGAAGCGTTTAAAGACTTTATTTGTCCATTGTTTATTTCTAAAGAAACACAACAATGCATAAAAGGCTCCATTACCTTGTACCTCACGTTATGGCTCCGTAGTATACGTTTTTGTAAAAATAGGCTAACGATTGTGTCATAACCACGCGACTTACTTCGTTGTTGCCCATAACACACTAGCATTCTGCTAATGAATGCTGATTGGTCAGTGAAGGACAGATTACGATCGGAGATCCCGCTTGACGGCATCCGAAGCAGAACCAGAATGTCAGAGTGAATATTTCGGTGTGGTCTTTAAAACATTAGCAAACCTCTTTCTAGCCCGTGTATTGACAGGGAGAGCCTAACCTGTCAGCTGTGTTGTCGATGCCTCGAGAGAAAAAAGGAAGCGACTCAGAGCTTGCCGTAAAGCAGAATCTCTGGCCGTATATGTGTATGACGTCATTGACATTTTAAAAGGCTTTTTAGAACAAAAAAGCCACTTTAAAAAAATCTAACACCCACCAGTGTGTATTTTCTTAGCCTCCCCTTTCAAATGCAACATTCAAATTACTAGACAAAAAATTATATCCTGAGAAAAGTGGATTTTGAGGGGTATAGCTCCATAGAGTCCCATTCATTCTGCACTGGCCTGTGAGTGCCCCCTATTTGGAACTCTGGCGGAACTGCAACCAGTTCAGAAGCCGGAAGTAACAAGAGAGTGGAACTTCTTCCCATATTAGAAATTCTTTGCATATACCTACGCTCTCCGTCTGCAAGATTGGGAATGATTGAGATTTCTCTTGGCACAGCTACCAGAAGACTTACAACTTTCAGACACGTTGCTCACGTCACATTTACGTTGTTTCTCTCAGTTGGAGGCTGCGCAGTAATGTTCAGCGCTCACCGGAAAAGTGCTTCTAAAGGCCTTCACTGGTCTCCGTCCAGAGAAACAGGATCTGTTGGTCCATTCTTATATACAGTCTATGCCTATGTCTTCTGCGTATGGTGACTCGCTGCCAGAGTGGTAGGGGTATCAGGAATTGGTTTTGAACTGAACTGGGAAATGATTGAATTATTATCTTTGGACTGAATTGAACTGAAACTTTTCATTGGACTGAATAATTGAACTCACATTTGGACTTGAACTTGAATTTAAGGTGTTATACTTTTATTTTCATATTGAGTTCATATTTTTGAATGTGATTTGAAATGATTGTGGTCCACTTTGATTTGATTGTGTAATTGAAGGTATTCTCTTACCTGTAAAAGAAAGAAAAAAGAGTTAACTCAGGAAGAAAAAATAGGAATTCTAAAATAGGTGCAACCTAGGAAAAAAAGACTGGTCTAACTTAACTTAGATTAGTTTGACTAAAATAACTTAGGTGAACTAAAGAACAAAAAGAGTGAAATACCTTTTCATTAATTATACTTACCTCAATATTAAGAACCTGCAGGGAATTTTTGTTTTGCGTACTGTATTTTATGTGTGTTTTGCATTCAGTAAATTGCCGGCCCTTTGTATTTAAAGCAACGGTCTCTGGTGTAATTAGTTTTTGCTCCCCACTCCTTAGAACCTAGAACTGGTCCAGTGGCGCAGTAAGTGGTGTGATACCGGTGCTACATGTTGCAGACAAAAGTGATACACCAAAACAGGCTACTTAACCCCCAGTGGCTACGGGCTAGCTGTTTAGCTGTATAACACACGTGTATGCGTGTGTGTGTGTATGTGACTGTCGTAGCTAGCAAGGCCAGCTGTTCACACCACGTGTGTGTGTGTGTGTGTGTGTGTGTTAGGTTTGTGTGTAAAAGAGGAAAGGAAAGCACATTTTAGAGAAAGAAAAGACACTTTGGATCTTGATTATCGATAATAACCAATCCTCTCGTTCACTCAGGTCTGGACTAACGTGAAGTTAGGGCAGGCTCTGAGAATTTTGACTGTACGAGGGGATGTTTATTATCCAAACTCTGGTGAGCTAAACAGCTGATTTTCCGCAGAGATAACACCGGTCCCTTTGTCGACACAGGACCGCGAGGCAGTGGTCTCGTTGCCCGCGGTGCTATGGTCCGAATGACAAACAGAAGGTGTATGCTCTCGCTCAGTACAGTAACCAACTTCTCCACGGCGGGAGATAGCAATTGTAGCATTTACAGTTTAACTAAGCTACATTATTGAACACATCTCAACAATATATTGTGATCAAATGATACATTCATTGCAAAACTGGGACACGGCGGTCCCAATCACAGATTAATGGCAAAACAAATAGCAACAATAGCCTCCACTCAATAATAAACCACAGTACATGCTCTACATCTGCCCAGAACAATAAGCCTTCTTACTTAGTGTGCAGTCCGTTAGTTCGTCCGGCGGATTCTTTCCGCGATGAACTGAAACGGGTTAATCACTTGTCAGTGACTAACGAACAGTTCCTTCCCGGGGCAGGGGAGGGAAACAGTTTAGTCGACTTTGAAGTAAAAAACGGTCTGTGTTGTCCGATTTTCTTCCAAAGAAACAGTCTTTTCCTCTTCTGCAGATTTGAAAACATGGGGCGCGTGTTTCACAGGATCCAAGATGTTCGCCAGAACACCGAAATAAATCCAGTTTTCCGGAAAATTAAGCTATTTAAAGCACAAGCGCTTGGTGCTCCCTGCAGCAACAGGTGTTGCAATAGAAGACGGGGAGGGGAGAATGTTCAGAAAGTTTATAGTCTTGCAGCAACAGATGGGCCCCCTGAGGGGTTTAGGTTCCGCTTAGCCAATGGGAATTCAGAAATTCCTGCTTCCCCGGCCATTTTGCAAACTAAACTCCTCGTGGTAACCTGTAGGAGATTGGTGCACAGGCTGTCAGAATTACGTGTAGGCCGCAAATCCTTTGTATGTGTTTCTTTCTCTCAGAGGTCAGTTTAATCTTACTTTCCTCTGTCCCAACAGCGTTTTATGTAAATATAAAATAAACATTGTATGGTCTACGTTGCACCCACATGGTATGTTCAAACTAATTACCTGCAGTAGGAAGGTATAAATGGCAGCTAGTTGCTCTATGAACTTGTTGGCCTTAGTGGAGCTCTTGATGTCATGTATGGAAAGCAATAAAAGCCTCTTGTTTGCTGCCAGTCAAACTAATAAAATAACCATACAAATGTAATAGCTTTTAAATGAAGATGAGGATTAAAGGTGCATTAACAAAGCTGAACATATTTTGGTCAAAGACAGGCTTTCTGACTCAATTAATTATTGAGTGCATAAAGGAAGGAAATAATTTAAAATGAATTCAGCATTTTCAGTGACTTTGTTTTCTTGTTTCCCACTGTCATATTATTTAGCATTTTTTTCCCTACTGAGCTGCATGCTGAGACCTTTCTACCCCTGCCTGTGACCTTTACAAATTTTGCCCTTTGCTGCTGCTTTGTGTAATCTGACTTTATTAAACTTTACTTTATACAATGTGGTCACAAGTGAAATTGAAGTACTCATCTGAACAGAATGTTGGTGCCATTCTTTTAATGGAAACAAGCACAGGCATGGGAGACACTCATCTAAGTGAAACTCCAGTCCAATTAAAGTATAAACACGGAGTGAGACACAGTACAAAGAGAAAGAGCAAGACAGAGATACAGAAAGACGGAGAAGGTGAAAAGAAAATGAGGCTGAAAACAAGGGAGCAAAAGAGAAATGCACGCTTTTGACAAAATTCCAGTACACAATGACTCATTACTCTACATCTGTGTGTCTGGCAGGGTGGCACATCTTTACGCCATGGCAGCTGCCCGGTGCAGTCTAGCCAACCTTCGATATGCTTTACCAGCCTGCAGGCTGGAGACACCATGCATAATCTCTGCCTCACTCTGTTCAGTCTGCTCAGTCCCTTTTCCCACACATCATAAAAAAACATAAAACAACTGAGGTATGTCATTCGGAGCGCGTGGAGGGCCAAGTGAATAGTTATCACAGGGAAATGTATGTGTATGTTTTTCAAGCTACGCTAGCAGCACATCTCTAGGTATGCCAATGTCGGTTAGACAGTCCACCACTTTGGGCTAGACTGAAATATCTTGGCAACTATTGGAAGTGAACTGGCACCTCTCCAGCTACCAGTCCACACTCCGCACTTGGTTTCAACCGGCGACCCTCCGGTTCCCAAGCCAAGTCCCTACAGATTAGTGCTGCCCTAAGATGATGAACATGGTAAACACCTTCTATACATGCTAGCATTGTCATCTTAGTACAAGTACAGCCTCAAAGAGTTGCTAGCATAGCAGTAGACTCTAGTAGTAGACAGCTAGAGTACATTACATGTCATTTAGCTGACGCTTTTATCCAAAGCGACTTCCAATTAAGTGCTTTCAACCTTGAAGGTGCAAACTCCAGACAAGTAGTAAGTGCAAGTACATTAGCTTTAAATAAGCAAAACTACAAAGAACCATATGAAAGTGCAGCTTTAAGAATATTTACTATATATATATATGTATATATATATATATATATATATATATATATATATATATATATATATATATATATATGTGTGTATATATATATATATATATATATATGTGTATATATATATATATATATATATATATATATATATATATATATATATATGTATGTATATTAGGATGTATATTAGTGCTGTCAAACGATTCAAATATTTAATCGTGATTAATCGCATTAATCGCACATTTTTATCTATTCTAAATGTCCCTTGATTTCTTTTATTATTATTTTTTCTCATTTTAATGCTCTTATCAACATGATATGATACTTTTAAAACGGTGCCTGAACATATATATATATATATATATATTTATTTATTTATTTATTTAAAAAAGGAGCGCCTTGTTCAATTGTATTTGTCTGTTCTGTATGTTCAAAAATATAAAACAATAAAAAGTTGATCTAAAAAAAAAACGAAGCACAAAACGGCGAAAACAACCAATGGATGGGAAAAGGGTATTTAACAATAACTTTGAATGCACCAAGGCTTTTGGCCGTCCTGATGGAGCTCATTCCACCATTTAGGAGCCAGGACAGCAAACAGTCTGGATTTCGTTGAGTGATTAGTTGTCCCTCACTGTGAGGGGGCAGCAAGCAGGTTGGCTGATGCAGAGCGGAGTGGGCGGGTTGGAGTATAGGGTTTGACCATGTCCTGGATGTAAGCTGGGGCTGATCCGTTCGTGGCCATGTATGCAACTAGTAGTGTCTTGAAGCGGATGCGGGAAGCAATTGGTAGCCAGTGAAGAGAGTGGAGAAGTGGTGTAGTGTGAGAGAACTTGGGGAGGTTGAAGACAAGTCAAGCTGCTGCGCTCTGAATGAGCTGCAGGGGCCGGATGGCACATGCAGGCAGGTCAGCCAGGAGGGAGTTGCAGTAGTTTAGACATGAGATGACTAGAGCCTGAACCAGAACCTGAGCCGCCTTCTGCGTTAGAAGGGGATGTATCGTTCTGATGTTATGCAGCATGTATCTACACCAGGGGTCTCAAACTCAATTTACCTGGGGGCCGTTCGAGGCAGAGTGTGGGTCAGGCTGGGCCGCGTCAAGTATTCAACAAAAGTATTTTTTGTTTGCTTTCTTAAATAAATCTTGTTGCCTCAATAGACATTTTTTAAGACCCGGTTCTTTCTCTCATCTCCCTGGTATTTTGTATACTCCTCAGCATGTCTAGTTGAGTAATGACGTCTGATGTCATATTCCTTGTACACCGCAACTTTCTCTGTGCATATGAGACATGTAGGGGTGCTCCGTCTCCCACTTTCACTGAAATTGCCTGTGCTCATCGCCAACCTTTCTCTTCACGGCACGTTTTGAGAGAGACATGACTGGAACTGGGTGATGGCATATATTTTCCGTCACTCTGGAACACGTTTCAACCAAGTGACTAACGTTGATACTTCCCCAGGTACTTCACGGTTGACTAGCTTGACAACCGTTGACAACAAACGCCGCAGTCACAAGACTAGCTATGGTAGCCCGTAAGTGCTAAACAAATAAAATAAAAGCGTGGCAAGCGCGGCACACGCAACGACTCAGCAAAAAGGTGCGTTTCAGAACAACGCGCAGGCTGCACTGACACTAAACTTCGATGTCAAGTAGGGGGGCCACAAAGTATCAGCCCGCGGGCCTCAATTGGCCCCCGGGCCGCAAGTTTGAGACCCCTGATCTACATGATCGGGTAGTTGCAGCAATGTTGGCAGTGAAGGAGAGTTGGTCGTCAAGTGTCACACCCAGGTTTTTAGTAGTCTGGGTGGGGACTACCACAGAGATGTCAGTTGTTATAGTTAGGTCCTGGTTAGGAGAGCCCTTCCCTGCAAGGAAAAGGAGCTCAGTCTTGTCAAGGTTGAGTTTCAGATGGTGTTTTGAAATCCAAGAAGAAATGTCAGTTAGACAGGCCGAGATACGTGCTGCTACTTACGTTTCAGACTCCGGAAAGGAGAGAATTAGTTGGGTGTCATCTGCGTAGCTGTGATAAGAAAAGCTGTGTGAGTGAATGACAGACCCGAAAGAGTTGGTGTACAGAGAAAAGAGGAGGGGACCCAGGACTGATCCCTGAGGAACCCCAGTTTTGAGTGGGCAAGGATCTGAGATAGATCCTCTCCAAGTTACCCGGTAGATGCGGTCTGCCAGGTAAGCAGGTAATGTGAGCAAGGAAAGCACAGAGCCTGAGACACCCAGATCCTCGAGTGTCGAAATGAGGATCTGGTGGTTCATTGTGTCAAAGGCAGCAGAAAGGTCCAGAAGGATGACGACGGAAGAGAGAGAGGTTACTCTAGCGATGTGAAGCTGCTCAGTGGCAGCAAAGAGGGCAGTTTCTGTTGAGTGGCCTGCCTTGAAGACAGACTGGTGGGGATAGAGAAGGTTTTTGTCTTTAAGGGTACTACAACTATAGTAGTAGCACACACACACACACACACACACACACACACACACACACACACACACTCTAATCACATAAAAGTATAAGAGTTGAGGCTTTGACAGGATGATATTCACACCTGTTCATCTGTAAATTTTTTCATTAAAGGTCTCACTGACAGATATATTTAAACTACACATTAAAGAGACCATTAGAAGTCCCTCTTCCTCCTTGCACAGACTGAGACCCCCACTAGGCTTTCAAGAAGGATCAAGGCAGAATTAACCAACTTCCTTCCTGATTACTTGAAGTAAAAATAGATCTGCCAGTGTTGGACTGGTAATGACAACGGGGCGAGTAACATTTTCTCCCCTTTTATCCAATCATGCTCCTGATGTCCTGGAGGATGGCTGACAGAAAGATGGATGAATCTTTGGAAGGTTTGATGGCTAATTCTATCAAGGATGTAGTCACCGTCTTCAAAATGCAATTAAAATTCCAGCTAAAATTACTTACTGTCTTTAAAAATGTTCTGGTCTCTTAGTGATCTCATACCAGTCTGCAGCACCATTACAGTATTTTCAGATCCACCTTGCTTATCATTTAGACCTCAATTCTTGTTTTGGAAATTACTATTTTTATAAAGGATATTGGCAATGTACTCCAGTTTTAGGTTTTCTATGTTGTATCATTATCATTAAATTCTCTATTAAGACTGAAACAATATTTTTACATATTACATATATACATATTCCCAAAATGTTTATAAGGCTGCACTCAATCTCTCAGATTAAACAAAATGGGTTGAATCGTTAATTACTGTAAGAGAAGTGACAAATTCCAACAATATTAAAAACCATGGCACTCCCATCCCAGAAAGGTTTCTGAGAAATATCTGGAAATCATTTTATATAACCATTTGTTATATTTGTTACCATAAATATTTGTTATACTTCTTAGTTTAAATACTAAGGAACATATATCAGGTATATTGCACTTTTAGTTAATTGGTGTCTCCAAATCAATTTGCGATTAAACTCATTTCACGGTGGTGAGCCACATTTAGAGTTGTGTGTGGGTTAAATTCACCTCTCCTGAAACTGCCAGACTCCAGTGTCCATATGTTTACCATTGATATTTTAAACTAACTCTAAAACAGGAATTAAACTTCAGACCCAACAGAAAAATACACACATTTAACATATGACTCTTGACTCGGGTTTGGATTCCATCTTTCCGTTTGTAGTGACATTGACTTAACAAAGACATTCAACAGCTTTTAAATAAAAACACAGTGCCGAACACAGCACAATTGTTGTTGTTGTTGTTGTTGTTGTTGTTGTTGTTGAGCTCTCTCAACTGCTGTTTAGTTCGTTTCCCAATCTGCCATTCCAAGAAAAAAGATCTGACATGGGGCAAAAAATGTCAAATGCAATGTAGAGGCTGCCACCCTCCACAAAAGTGTTTGTTTCAAAATTACTATTGTCTCCAAATGAATGTGGTTATATTTAATTGGTGTTAAAATACTTAATATATTACTTTTCAGGCATCCACTGCTAGTTAGAAGGGTTTAAATTGAGACAGACAAATGTAATAATGTCCCTTAATAATATAACAATATGAGAGTATGATTATTACCATGTACATTACATTATATTTGATTAAATATGTTTTTCAATTTTGCATAAAAATGTTACGAGATTCACAATTGCATATAAATGGAATACAATGAATGTGCTCTCTCTCTCTTTCTCTTTTGCTGTAATAGTGCTTTGCATTCACTCCTGCAGTGGCGACTACAACGCAGCATAATTAGTGCATAAACTTGCATCGTGTATTCTGACTAGAGAAACAAAACATCACCAAGTCTGCAAAACGCCACATTATATAAATGAACAAAAAGTCTCAAAGCATGTATAATAGCTTCAAACTAAACTCCTATTCACTACCACAAATGCTGATAGAATATACTTTGAAGGTTGTGCTGTTTGGATTTGAGTAATGCCAACTGCCGCCTTCACAAAAACACTAGGACAAAGGTATCATAGATGTAAATACTGGTATTATGCAAAATCTGCATTAACTGTTCATTGTAACATTATTATCAGAACATGCATAATAACATAATTTATTCAGTATTTTATGCAGAAATATGTCCAGAGGAAAAAATGCAGCAGTGCATGATTATAAATATAGAGTCCAGAGACTGTTGATGCAGAGAACAGTTCAGGATATTTGGTAATCTCAGGGCAGTACAGACGGCCTGCTTCAACACCTTCCCAGTTTGCAGAGACTAAGGGCCATTTAGAAATGAAGGAGTCTGTTGGTGGGTGGAACAAATGAGAATCAAGAGACCTTGATGTGGCCACCTTGGGGTGTTTCAGCAGATGCTGAATATCAGCATAGAGGCGGAGGGAAATGTTATCGAGGATGGTGGGCATCCTGCCTGCATCCTTCACTCTGCTGTTTTCTCCCTTGCACACCACTGCAAAGAAAAGGACAGTTTTGAACAGTATCCTGCCACCTCTTGTACAATATGTGTTAGTAGTCCTGTCCAGCCGGTTGTTGATGTGCACCCCCAGGTACATGTAGAATTGCACCATGTCCACCCACCCAGTATTTTGACAGGTGTCATCGATTTCTCGCTCAGTAATAAGCAGTAAAGCCATTGTAACTGACAACCTTTATTCCATGAGGACACATTCTCTGTTGATGAGGGGCCACTTCAAAGGTGACAACTGCCTGAGAGAATGACTTGTCACTTGATTGTTTGAGAAACATAAGAGTGACAGCCTATATATGCGGTGGCTGTTTCAGTTGCCATCTCAGCCCAAAGAACACTTGCAGCACACACTTTGGCTGTGGATTCCTTAATTATTTTCCACCACCACATAGCAAAACACTAGATAATAATAACTTTTGGAACACTGGTGTTACATCTTCCAGGCTGAGACACAGACGGATTTGTTTAAAGCAAGCTGCATTAAAACTGCTCCGGTGGTTGGTAAAAGCTTGGCTGAATTGGTAATGTTATTTTTAATAATAATATTGCTTCTATATTTAATCTCATAAAATATACAAAAAAAAATCATTAAAAGCAACTCTAAATTGTTCATTTATATATATTTTACACTGGCGGCAGCAAGGACAAAATCAGATGAAACAAAATGAACCCTTTAAAGCTAGATGGTTTTAGCTTTGCCATCAAGTGGAAGGTTGTTGAAGGGTGCTGGTGTTTGTCAGATGGTTGGTCAGTTTAGTCCACACTATTTGGGTGCAGTTTGGTAAAATCAGGTGCCAAAGACTTCTGGGTGTATGTTCATACTTGCTCCTTTGGATGGAATAAAACAAACTCTGGTGTGAACGTTAAAATTGTGTGGTTTGTTTGAACAGTGAAGTTGAACTGTGATGATGCAAAATGACTCTCGGGATTCAGTTAAGGCAGTGTGAATCTAAACAGATTAGGATTCTGTTTAGGATTTAACAGAAAGTAACCCTCTGAAGCAGACCTCATTTTGCTTTTCAACTTGAACCTGCAATAGTTTTTGGCAACTTGATGGCAGTGCAATACACTTTAAACATTTTATTACCTTATAAAATTGATATGGCAAGATTAGCATTCATGTGATGTCATGCTTCAGGGCGTAAATCCAATATTCACTCTCTTTTTAGCTCTGCTTTGGTCTCCACCAACAAAAAGTCACCAACTTTGTTGTAGTGTACAGTGAGTTTATCAGACATTTTCAAAGAAAACAGCTGCCTGCTGGAGCTGGAAATGATGCAGATGAGAGCAGTGAGGTCGTTCAGCACATTTAACATGCTGCTAGTTACCACAAACGACATCATTTACTTTATTTTTAATAGTGTATTTTCCTATTGCAGCCATTTAGATGATAAATGGTACATTCTAAAATATCTTTAACTATCTTTTAATTACCAACCTTTTATTTATTTATGACCAAGAATTAAATCCAGAAAGTGTTCTTAGATGGAAACATTTTTGGAGTTGTAAAAGTCAAACTACAAATACTGTTATACCAACATATTGTGTATTATTACATTACATTACATTACATGTCATTTAGCTGACGCTTTTATCCAAAGCGACTTACAATTAAGTGCTTTCAACTGTGAAGGTTCAAACTCCAGACCACAAGTAGTAAGTGCAAATACAGTAGCTTTAAATATCCGAGGTGTAGTCGGAAGAGATGCGTTTTTAGCCTTCGGCGGAAGATGTGTAGGCTTTCGGCCATCCTGATATCGATGGGGAGCTCGTTCCACCATTTGGGAGCCAGGACAGTGAACAGTCAGGATTTCGTTGAGTGATTAGTTGTCCCTCGCTGTGAGGGAGCAGCCAGCAGTTTGGCTGAGGCAGAATGAAGTGGGCGGGTTGGGGTATATGGTTTGACCATGTTCTGGATGTAAGCGGGTGCTGATCCGTTCGTGGCCCTGTACGTAAGTACTAGTGTCTTGAAGCAGATGCGGGCCGCAATTGGTAACCAGTGAAGAGAGCGGAGGAGAGGTGTAGTGTGAGAGAACTTGGGGAGGTTGAAGACAAGTCGAGCCGCTGCATTCTGAATGAGCTGCAGGGGTTGGATGGCACATGCAGGCAGGCCAATCAGGAGGGAGTTGCAGTAGTCTAGACGTACATTAATATTCATTTTAGCAGCAGGATCGGTCATGATCAGGACAGAAGTATTTGTTTCCATAGTTTCTATTGATTTTTATTTTTTATTGGTGGCAGGAATGATTCCAAAATGCTGTTAAATTAAATCCATATGTTAAACATTCTACATTACTAGCATGAGAGTTGATTCCCTCTGCATTCAGACGTGGTATCTTAAAACAACACGCATTGTGGTTAGCTATGGAGTAGCATAAAAAGACAACTTGTTAAGTACAGCAGTACAAGAACCAACAGGGAGCATTAATCGCTTGTGTAATGAGCGATGACCAACGAGAGTTCATGAATAAAACACAGTGGTGTGTGTGTGTGTGTGTGGAAGTTATAACAAACTATCAAACAGTGCAGCGCACGGCGTATGCTACTACTCGCATACAGATTTTGTTTCCATTTGGCGGAGCTGACATGAATTTTGGCTGGTCCATTAATTATCTGTGTTCATAAGAGTAACCTACTTATTTCTTGCGGAGAAATCCTAATTTATTTATTTAATTTTACATGCCGAGATCAACATGACAGGGCAACCAAAACAACAGTTTTGTTTTGAATAAAAATGTTATGACAGAGTTTTTCTTACATAATGAATTCTCATCTATTACATATAAATTATATTTTTGATGTGCTTTCTAATATCTTTGCTCAAAACATATTACTCCTTTTTTTAAGGCTGGATGCAATGTTATGATGACCCAAGTCAGTTAAAACCAAATGATGATGAATTTTCTGCATCTGTATTTCTAATCAACCATATTTAAAAAAAATTGTTAAAATGTAAGTGATTTCAAAAACACCAAGGCTGATATCATTGGAACAAGAGTACATTTCTCGGCTCATATCATTTCTATAAAGTAACACTTATGTTAGTTAAAAGTCAAACAGCTCTGCAAAATCACTGGCTCTTTTCTACTATGCAAAAAGATGCAAATTAGCAGCTCGAGGCTATAAATGCTGATGGCATCACAGGTTTGGGCTTCAGATCTCTGGTTTCTGGATTTTGGAAACATCGAGACTTAAAAAAAACAAACAGAATAGACTGTAACAAACACAGGCGATGAACACCAACAATTTCTCTACTGGCTCGTTTAGAGTGTAAATATTTTGTTGTTGACTATTAGTTTGCTGATTCAAGTAAACTCTTTTAATCTATACTGTAGTATTCATTTCGGGATGCTTAGATTAGTGTTGTTATTATAACATTTTCAAGTTAAAATTAAACTACTGCGCGATGATCAACTGTCTCATGAAGAGTCTGCGTTGGTCCTACACACCATGTTACATGAGGGGTAAATGAAGTCATAAAGGTAATTGATTTAAGATTAACCCATTTAGTAATTAATTCACTCACTAAGTTCATGTGACTATAATAGCTCTCACTTGACTGTATTAATACAACTATGTAAAAATACATTGTTAGAGGAAAAGTCCTGCATTCAACATTTTATTTAAGTGAGGGAAAGCACAGAAGTATTAGAAGGAGAATGCACTTAAAGTATCAAAAGAAAGAAAGAGTATTCATTATTCAGCAGCATGATCCCTGGCTGTGTATTATTACTGATGCATTGTATTATTACTTTGTATTATTTCTAATTCATTGTATTAGACCATTGAAGCATTGATCAATACTGCAAATGATTCAGTAAGACTGTTTCATGGCAATACAACACTGCATTTACGTCATTATTTAGTTGCACTGATGTAATGAAGTACCTTGAAATTGAAAGATGTTATTCGTATCCTCCCCTATTGGTGCATAAATGTATAAGAAGCAATTAAATGTTGTAGCTAGTCGAGGTGAGGCTAATTGTAAATACTTTATATACTTTTGGATTGTTGAATCTGTGAAAATAATGAATACTCATATCATAGAATAATCATAGTTTACATACTGAGCATGTGATTTAAATGCAAAATCCCTATCAACAAAGTAACCAGTAACTACAGCTGTCTAAGAAATGTAGAGGAGCAAAAAGTACAATATTTGTCTCTGAAATGTAGTGAAAAATGGAACATAAAATGGAAATACTCAATTACCCACAGAGGTTTAAATACCTGAGACTCCCCATCAGCCAATACAACTCTGTTGTGAAGCTTCTTGGATAAGTGGTGAAATATATTTAATTTTACAACAGACCAGTGGATAGTTTATCTTCAATTTGACAGTATTCCAATCCATCATTTCAAAATTGCTTGTTTGGAAGAACGCTAACAATGCATATAACTCTTTTTGGATTAAATAAAGACTAATCTCCTGCTAAATGTACAACAAATGACTTTTTTTCCGTGAAAGTACTTTTTAACTATGACATTTCAGTCTTTGCATTTCTCTGCATTCATAATCCTTAAGCACATCTTAATGTGATGTACTCATTATGTGGAATAGAGGTAAGGTTAGGGAGAATATTAAACTCTACTACAAGCTCCCATCATTCTGGTTTCAAACCCAGTCACAGTGCAAACACAACTCCTACAGTATACAGCCATAATCTACTTGGAAATTTACAGCAACCTCCCTTTTATTCAATAACTATGATGATTGACATCCCTTTCCATAGCTACTGACAACATAAAAGCCAGCCTGCCAGTAAATCGGCCAACACTCCTAATTCCTTGAAAAAAACACAACAAACATCCCTCCACATTGCCCTTCTAAATGCCCGCCATCCATCCCCCAGGATTTAAGCGGCCCTAATAACAAGCAAACCAAGGCCATGAGCCCCGCGATTATTCCATCCCTTAATTAGAATTCTCATTATTTACAGAGTGAAGGGAAAGACTCTGCAGTCACATTCACATCAAAGGCGTCATCCGAAGGCAAAGATGATAATTAGATAGTCTAATCTGTTCTCTGAAGTGTCTGTTCCAAATCAACATTTCTGGAGTGTTTGTTTTCCTTCCCCCTCTGCCTTTGCTTTGCTAAGAGACTGATCAATTAAAAAAGATTCACTGGTGACTCATTTTCATTCTGCCATATGCGGCTCTTTTTCTTTGCTCCATTGTAGCTGACGTATGTGATTTCTATGTATTTCTCTCACATTTGTTTTCAGAAAAGAGGGCCTGAGAATAAATGAGCTCCAGTTGTGATTTTGTACCAAAAACTATAAGTGTGTGCCAAGTTTACACAATCATAAAAGTTGTTCTCAAATTTGTCTTTGCTGCAGTGTATCGTTCCTCACCAGTATCAACAGATGGCACTGTTTCCCTGCAAAGGGAAACACTACTCTCTCTCTCTCTCTCTCTCTCTCTCTCTCTCTCTCTCTCTCTCTCTCTCTCTCTCTCTTTTCCCTCTCTCTGCCTCTTTGTCTGTATCATTCCCCTTTTCACATTTACTTACGCAGAATGAGGGCACCGGAGAATCATTAAGTGTAACCGCTACCTGAGATTAGTGAGAAGGGCTCAAATGAAGTGTCACTAATATGAGGATTACAACAGCAAAGCCACCTGAAGTCCTACCGGATCGGCTTCTAAACACGAGACAGAGAATGTGGTGGTGAGAGACGTGAGGAAAACAACATTTACAGCACTTTTATCTATTGGAGAGATACCATTTGTTTCCTGTTTGTTTCCATATGTTCTTGTACTATAACAACTGCTCCTAATGATATAACTTTATATAATGAAATAAAATGTGAACAAACATTCAAAGTAAACAACTTTCTGTGATGTAATGCAAACGCAGAGTAATATAATAACTGTCTGCATTTAATTAAATAAGTTATTACAATTTGCTCTAGTATCTCATTAAGATTTTGGTGGCTTTTCTTAATGAAAGGTGCTCCAAATAAAGTCTAATGCTTACGTCCATTTGAAGATTATTTCTTGGTAAGCATTTCAACTGTGTATGTGAAAGTAAGGACACACAAATGTAGGTTTATACATCTGTTGCTGTGTTAGAGAAGTGTCCAGGTATTTGACCACTGCAGACCAGTGTTCTGTGTAACTCAGCGTCTGTGCCTCTAAAGTACTACACAGTTTCTCGAAGGCACAGGGGTTGACCTGCTTTTTGTTTTTTTTGTCTCTTCTATTCATGATTCAGCTGCCCTGCAGATCAGTTACCTATATATGTGTTAATAGGCAGCCATCACCCAGAAATCTCTATGAATCTCAATCAGTTGCAGTACTTTGCTGAACACTGGGAAAATAAAAAGCAGTAAAAAGAAACACGTGTCGTGACTAAACCTAAGTTCTCATTCTTAAATCACGAGCTCTTGTCCTTGCTGTGCTACGAGAGGGAATGCTTTAGTGAGATGATCAATAAGTGTAGGCTGAATCAGTTGGAGAGCACTAGAAAGAGAGAGAGAGGCAGAGACTTTGAGATCTTCAAAAACTAACCGAACACAATGTTTTATTTGCAAAGGATATTAAAAGAGAATTTTTGATGGCTGCACTCACACAACAGGCTACTGAGAGTCTGAATCCTCAGTTACAACAGTCCACATCGAGGGCTGAGAATTGCTTTCAAGTAAATAAAGCTTTTCAGGCCCAAGATTTCATCAAAACAGAGAACTATTTCTAAATAATGATGCTGACTGTGGATTGAGAATTGTCTTGTTTTTATTTATTTATTTTGTATTATTATTTTTTGATTTATTTCTGTTGCATTTTGCCGAAGAGACGGGACAGAGAAGGAACAAGCAATTTCACCACGGATAGATTTTAAACCAGGATGTTGTGGTTATGTGGTGCAAACTGTAGTAGTTTGAGCTACCCGTGCACTCTTCTGCTAAGGAAGCATCCTGCTAAGGAATTTATACTGTATTTCTCTATAGATTTCAAGTGTATAACCCACTGTATTCACAACGTATATACATTATATATATGTATATATTAAAACATCTCCCTAGCTCAATGTTGATACTGAGTCGTTGTATTACTGGGAGAAATATTGCAGGATAGGCCTGCTGTACAGTAAGTGCATCCTGCAAAGTTACCTCACACTGAACGTCCAGGTTGCAGGTACCTCAGCTGTGATCAAAGTCAACAA
This sequence comes from Sander lucioperca, assembly GCF_008315115.2. Taxonomy (NCBI): domain Eukaryota; kingdom Metazoa; phylum Chordata; class Actinopteri; order Perciformes; family Percidae; genus Sander; species Sander lucioperca. The sequence goes on from NC_050175.1 coordinate 30,200,415, forward strand.
CACTTAGCGTTTTCCACTGAATACAGTGGGATTTTCCTACATTTTCCTGCACAGGTACCATCGCCACAAAAGAATTCAGGATTGCCAATTCTCTTTCTCTTTCAATACTGTCTTTGCCCTCTTTCTTTGGGTAGAAAATGTTCAAAGTGCTCATTGATTGGTTGTATCAAAGGGAATTCCTCACATCAGGGAACATAAATAATGGAAAGGTGTGCAACGAATGGCTGGAAAGAATGTGAACTTTTCCCTGTGTCCAATTAATGTTTTAGCTGACTTCAGCTAGGGGCAGGTTCACACAATCACGATAACAAGGTAAAAAGGGGATAGCTGAGTCGCACAGAGGGAAGCAGTCACAGTAACAATAGGCAATAGTTCTATATAGATCTGCTTCAGTGTATGGCCATGGGCCATGAACAATCAATACAATGATTTCTATGAATGGGCATTTATTAGACTTTGCACTGACAATTCAAGCAATAAGGTATAGATATTATTTTCAGTGTATGTTTCAATATAATTTATGAACTGGGTCATCAGGTTATCTGCAAATGTGCTGTAACTAGATTATCTTTTACTCTAGTCCACTGTAGAAGACAGAACACAGGGCACTACATGTCATTACAACCACAGCTGTAAACACGGACAGCAATAAGGAACAGTTGCATAAATTTAGCTGAGCTACTTTAGAGATCCATCATACTCATAAAACAAGAATTACATTAGAGTAGGGAGAGTAGAAACAAAACAAAAAACTGTTGTTTTCAGCTCATGTTCCTTCACAATTAACAGTCACATCTAAATTTCTGAGTGCACTCTTTTAACTCTCTTAACACTTGGCTCACTCAGTTTGACACCAACGTTCCCTTGCTCCATATTCGTGGCACCTCACTAACAAAATATATAGTATTTCTGCCATGGAATAGAACAGCCTAACATTTACGAGTTTTATGATGTTATAATGAAGAATTTAAATATTAAAGGAAAACATATGTATTGTCATAGCTCTGGCCATTGATTCTATCAGTTGTAACATTGTTTTCACCAAGTTTATAGCTGAGATCTAAGAATGTGGCTTAATTACTAGAAATACATCCATCAACGCAACAAACACGAGTGGTCACATGATCATACATGTTGTAAACAACACAACAGTCCTACTAGAGTTGCATCTCTTTGTGTAGGTAAAACTGAAAATGAGCGCACATGTAATGTTGCTAAGTATCCCTCATTGCATAGAAAAACTGTGCCCACAACTGCAGCAAGTATGGTAGGTCAAATTGAAACCAGTGGGCTGTAAACTGTGGTGGATGTTTACAACATACAGTCTGGGTTGTAATGTAACAGTTTGCCTTTGATTTCATTTTACAACCTGTATGGTGGTTCGACTGCACAGGTTTGTTTTCCCTGTTGGACCTATTCTTAGTAATGCTGCTGCCTTCCAAGATTTTAGCAATTACTTTGGTGAGCACAGTGTTATCATGAGTTGTAAGAAACTGTAGTTTTCATCAATTAAAAAAAAAAAAAAATGAAATTACCTATATGATGTTGGTGCCCAGTGGAGATCTAAACAATGGCAATGAACAAAAATCTCCATTTCTTGAGCTGCAAATGACTAGACATATTATAAATAGATACTGAAAGTCATATCTCATAAAAAATGCATGTGACTATCCTGCGATTAAGGCAAGAGAGATGGACTCAATTAATTTCAACTTCAATTAGGTTTATTGCCCATTCTAATGGTTTTGACCACTGTGCCTGTGTCCTCTTCATGTTATCCATTTCTTACTGTACCACAGGCCTGAAATAACACTGACTTACAGTAATACACACACTTATACACTTCCATACGTATAAAATGTTCTAATGTTCACTTGCTTGTATCGTTACATTACAACATCAAATCTTATTTATGCATAGCAATAGCCATCTGGATTTTTATTTCTTTATTTTTTTGCAAACACAAGCTTTATAAATTAGGTCTCATGAGACACCAACACTGACACCAACATAGATGAGGAGAGACATACATGCACATGCAAATATGTCACACGCAGATGAATCGCACATGTAAGATGATAAATCATTAATGATGCAATTTCAGAGTGTATTTTCTTTCACATTTGTATAGATCTCCTAACCTTATTGCTGCTTACAGGAAAAATAAATGCTCAAATGAATAGATGAAACTTAATGTTGACACTTTCTGCTTGACGATGTGTCAAATTTTCTCATATGCTGCGCATGGAATTGCATCTTTAGTTTGAGGATTTAAAGTTTGCAGAAGTAAACAAGTCAATGAGCTGAATTAAACAGTGCTCTGGAACACAACATAAAATTTCACATACTTCAAACAAAAGCGAAACAAAAGAAAAAGCAAAACAGTCACTTGTTCCAGCAGAAGAGATTCTGCTTCCAGCAGTCACCACATTTGCTAAACTTCCACATTGTTGTCAAGGAAACCAAATGACTTTAGCCTATAATCCTCAAACTAGTGTGCCCCAGTGGTTTAAACCATGTCACTCTTTAACAGCTTGCATGCATACTAGACAGAAGTGAGGTTAGCCTGCAGGAACAACAAGTAGTATGATCGCATAACTGTTGATGCCGGCCTTCTGATTTATCACAAGTATTCATCTTTGACACGCAGGAATTGGTAGTAATTTATCGGGTATTAAAGAAGCAAAAAAAAAGGTGACATTCACCTTTTATTTTTTCCTGCTGCTACCATGTCTACTACTGCCATAAAACAACAACAGTAAAAAGAGGCAGGCAGTTGTCACTTCTTCAAGCACGTCTGTGTAACGATAACAAGGCACAGATCAATGTTCTCATCAAATGGGCGCCACAGTCTTATAAAAGTCTTACTGCTTCTCCCTCTTTTATCCCTCTGTAGGACACACGCATGGACATGCTGTCAACTAAACACAATTGGAGTGGTTCTAATATTTACCGCTAGAAATGTCAGTCTGACAATGCCTCTAGGTGCAGCTGTAGTTATCCTTCTGACTGAATTTATAGTTGTGGTTGTGATGATAAAGTATTCCTTTGCCTTGAGATGATCTTATAGCTCTATAGCTATCATCCTAGGTTTGAAGGGGGCTTAAGTATTTTTAAAACGGTGCAACATCTGTGAAAATGAATTGTCTGTGAGTAGTGCTCCTCCATCTGCAGTATCCATTTTCACAAAACAAGTAAGAGATGCTTAGCTTGGAAGTCAATGTTCGACATATGACAACGTGAAACAATGTGTGATCGCTGTAATCAGATTGTGTGTCACGTAGTGCACCTACATCATATTATATTTTTCACATGTTCTTCTGCCTACCTAGCCAACCTAATGTGCATCTAAAGCTATGGTGCTTTACAATGCTACACTGAGAATTTATGTTTGAATGTTCTGTAGAAGTGTAACAAATCTTTGCTTTTCCATGTGTGACAGCTTAAAGGGCACAATCATTATCCAAGACATTGGCTTTAACTGACAAAGAATATGTAGCTGCTCTGCGTATAATAGAAATCAGCTTTAGGAATGGGAATGATGGTGGGGTGCTGCCTGATGGAAAATAAATAAATAAATTCCAAGTTCATCATGCAAATTCATCCTCCCAACCGTGGCACATTCTTCAAACAGACACCTCCTCTGGAGAGAGGGAGACACAGTCTGATAAAGAGACAAATGAGCTAGTGAGCTCCATACCAGCCTCTTTCCTTGTGCACTCTGTTCTCCTTATATGTGTGTGTGTGTGTGTGTGTGTGTGTGTGTGTGTGTGTGTGTGTGTGTGTGTGTGTGTGTGTGTGTGTGTGTGTGCGAGCAAATGACAGAGGGGCAGTGTGGGGATGGCAGGGTGGGGGCTTCAATGACCTTTGCAATGATAACAAGCATGTCCAGGAACAGGAGTGTGCATGTGGGCTTTATTTATCCTAAGTGATTACTGATCTCTGCCGTATACGAAGGCAAGCTCATAAATACGGTAGCTGCACTTCTTCAAGAAATACTGCATCTATCCTGTGTTACTGCAGCAGGAACCATAATTATATAATTACACAATGATTATACATAATTATATCATGGTATACTGCACACTAGAACATATTATGTTGTTGTGACACAAACATTGTGCCTCTGCTGTTTGAAATCTGGCAAATCAACATCAAAAGGTATTTTATCTATTAGGGCTGAAACTATTATTTTCATTACTGGTGATTTTTTTCTGATTAATTGATTAGTCATTAAATGTCAGAAAATAGTGAAAAATCACAATTTCTCATAGCTCAAGGTGAAGTCTTCAAATAGCTTGTTTTGTCCATTCAACAGTCCAAAATCCAAACATATTCAATATGCAATATTGACATAAAACAGGTTAACGCCGCAAAACAGTCATTTGAAAGGCTAGAATTAGCAAATGTATAACATCGTGACTCTTCCAGTGTACAGTACAGCAGTAGTGCCAGAACCAATTGTTGCATTGCTCACTGAACACCAACAGCCCAATGTCTAACATGTTTCCTCCTCTCCTCTCCTCTCCTCTCCTCTCCTCTCCTCTTCTCCTCTCCTCTCCTCTCCTCTCCTCTCCTCTCCTCTCCTCTCAGCAGATAATGTATTCAGATATTCCAACAAGGTGATAACAAAATTGCCTGACATTTCCAGATTTATTGCTGTATTTTCTTATTATCGGCAAAGAAATATACAGAGATTCTGTCCCATAAATCATAGTGAGAGAGCAATGCAGACGCTATTGTGTTTAGCCCATTGCTACCATTTTTGGATTAGAAATAAATTGCTGGCTCATTTTCACAAATGGAAACTAAAAACCACTGCTGGAGTCACAGCATGACTTTCTCAAGAAAGTGTTTATCAATGGATGGGTTTCCTGAGTGTTGCTGCTACATGGGGATCAATTCTGATTAGCTCTTACTGGTTTTGACAATGTACTTAGATGCTCCTGCAGTTTGTAATATTTGTTTTCTTCTCTCTAACCCTGCATTTGCCAGAGTGCCTCACGCTAGTGTTAAATTAGAATACACACATTTCTTTACAGAAAAATAGGGTTAGGGTTTAACACTTTAATGTCATATAAAAGAGGAGGATTTGTGTATAGCCTACATGTCATGACAATGGATGACATACATTTGTGATTTATGGGCCAGCCTTGCAATAAACATTTCCGTGACCATACAACCGATGCTCTGTTTCTTTCCCTCCATCTTCCTACCATACATAATAAGACATTATGCACAATGCCAAACATGGGTGGGATTTTATAGGAAAACTTTTCAAATAAATAGTACTCAATATTTATTTCATCTCATTTTACAAATAATACATTTGCTGGTTTCATGATGCAGTTGAGCGGCCTGGGTCGTTGCGATACAGTTATTTTGCACAGAAGGATGATGATAACATTGCTCAAGCAGAGACCTTACACATTACACACGTGTCATTTGTGGTGTTAGAAAACAGATTTAGACTGGATTGGGTTGTGGCTGTGACCTTTCACAGCACTGTTGAGGGCAAAGGATCCGACACAGACTTTTTTAATATTTATGGGCTTTTTGATGCCATACAAGGTCAAAGAAGATGTTCTTTCTACACTTCCTAGATAGTTCTACCTTTTGAATCTGGGTAGATAGTTTTCTGTTTAGACATCACTTTTTCAGCTCAAAGTCAGCACATCACTGGGAAGGGTACTGAAAAGGATTTTAGGCAGTTTACTTTCAACTCAGGAACAAGAATATTGGCCCTAAGTTTAGGAGCTGCCTGTCTGGTTGCTCTGCTTTCCACAGCTTACATCTTATATTACCATTTCTGCAAGGTTAAAAGCTTTTGTGCTCCTTAGACCAGAGGGTTTTTCGATTAGACTGATGGCCAGATCCGTTCAACATTGTTGGAAATTCTTTGACTCTTTTGATCATTTTAATTTAAAATGTATGAGACATTGAGCACAAGCAGGTGCCAAAAATGTGTCTATTCATTATACTTGTAATTCATAGTGAGAATACAACTGATACTTCCTTAGTTTTTGTCTTTTCTGTAAGGACTATAAAACCTAGGCTTTATAGCTACACATCAGATTAAATGTATCCCATGGTTTCATCACGGTTACAGCACATATGTTAAATGACAATTCATTTAGAAATGGTATACTACACCTATAATAGGCTAATAAACTAACCTTCTCATGCTCACAACAGGTATTGCAGTTGCTATAAGAGAGATTAACAATCATTGTGACAACTCTCCAAGGAAGATGCGTGTACAGTGACGTATGAGAAACAGATGACGGCACACGCGTGAATTCATTTTCACACTGCCAACATTAAGTATCCCAGCATATAACATTTAAAACCACCTAACAAATGATATGAGAAACAGAAACAGGGAAATAGTGTTGCTCACAGACACATCCATGTTTATAGTGAAAGTCTGAACTGCCACTGCTCCCAAAGCAGTAAAGCAACAGAGGTCTGGAGATGCAACTATAAAGAGGAATTTGGTCTCATCATTTGGAAAGCCACAGCAAGACCAGGCCCTCAGAGCTTAGTAGACACAATAATACTACATAAATAAATAAATACAAAAACATTTACAGTGATGTTACGCATAAAATAACCATATCCAGGTTGTCAAAAATAGGGCATACTTATACAGCCACGGTACCTATTGAACCAAGATATTGCCTGCAGACGCACTTGAATGACTCCCTCAGTACACATAAACTAGTACATTTCATTTTCCTTCATTTCCTTAGCTTTTACTTTTAAATGTATTCTGTCAAATAATGCTATGGCTCAGGGAGTGTAGTAGCCTGCCTTGACTGAGTCACATCATGGAAACATATGCCAAAGGGAAGAGTTTTAATATGTATTCAAAGTCAGACCATTTATTTCAGATTTTTGTCCACTTTCCACAGTATATAGAGTAAAATTAGAGCATAGAAATCAGGTTTTCTTTGTCATACATCATTTTAAAATAAATAGTTTGTGGTATTTGGACTTTTGGTAGAACAAAACAAGACATTTGATGATGTCCCGTGTAAAGTTTTGAAGGCCATTTTTTGACGTCTCACAGACACTTAAAGATTAATTGAAAAAAATGATTTGCAGATTAATCAATGATAAAAATTATCGTTAGTTGCAGCCCTCCTAATTTTAGCATTTCAAAGTGTCTGATATGGGCAGAGAATAGAGGAATTAATAGCTTCAAAACCACAAACTGTAGAACAAGTGCAATGTAAGACATTTGGTGCATGCACCTCATATTACTTGGGAGGTGGTTAGCAGTAACTTTTCCACCTACAAGTATCTCCCTAATTAGTTCTTTCTAACAATCTAACAGCTGAGTAATACCTGATCTGACAAGTTAACACAACCATAAAACAACCATCCATCCACTTTAGTGTACAGCAGGCAATATCACCTGTCCACCTTCCTATCCCTTCACTCTGGTGTCAGGCCTAATAACCGTCTATTCACCATATGGCTGCAATGTTGAACCTGCAGTGCACACACTATGGACTTAACTATCCTGTATAACTGGGTTTGTCAGCAAGCCAAATTGATCTACTTAACTCTTTTAATTAACTGTTTTCCCTGGAAAAAAAAAAACTAAACACCTGTGGTCTACTTTTTCACTAAAAGATAAAACGGAGTATTTGTTGAAATTCTCCCTTCCATTTGCAACAGCTTAGGGGATTTAGTGTGCTATGGCCATTATCAGATTTTAAAAAAGTAAAATGGCCACAGGTCGCTGCGTAATGGCAAGGTGCCATGGCAAAAAGTTTAAGATAAGACATGAATTCAGACCGGTTACAGATGTACTTGTTCCAGTTTGACTCTGTGACAGCAATGCCAGTTACTCCATCTTTCTCTCTCTTTTAGCTTGAAGATATAACAGTTTACCTACAGCAAACTGATACAGTGGACATGGAACTGTCTAATTCTGTGAAATGAGCAGAGTAATACAATACAAAAATATGGAACTGATGTACTAAAGTGAGCGAGAGAATTACATTCCCACAAAATCATTATTTGAGGACATGGCTAGAAACAGCTACTATTCTCACACACAGAGAGTAGATAGATGTGTAGATGTGTAGATGTGTGCATTTGCATTCAGCTCTGACAATCTTCTTACTGTAAAGGAATACTTGGGTCATTTTGATTTCCTGCTGAGAGTTAGATGAGAAGATTGATACCACTCTCATGTCTGTAAGTTCAATTATGAAGCTACCACCAGCAGCTGCTTAGCTTGGCTTAGCATAACGACTCGAAATGGGGAAACTAGCTTGGTTCTGTCCAAAGGTAAAATAATCTGCCATACTCTCTAAAGCTCACTAATTAACATGGTATATCTCATTTGCAGTGTAGAAAATGTATATAATATTTTGGGGGCAGCTTTTACTGTCTAAATTATTGGGCCAATTTTTGGGGAAGAAATAGTATATAGTTGTAGCCTGGATGCCAGTCGAACTTAGCCCTGCCCACAACATTTGAGGTCGGAAAGTTCAGTCTGGACTTGATCCGTTGTGGAGCAACTATGCTCGAACCAGAGCTGTTCAGACCAATCAAATTATCAGGGCGGACTTTATACAATGATGGATAGATGATCAACAGTAACGTAATCAACCGCGTTATGTGTCCGACTATTTCTTGGCTGGGAGCAGTTTATTTGAATTTAGTGAACTTCTATAACCAAGTTGTGTTAGAAGCATACACTTCAATAATAACATTTCAGGTGATAGACAGGTGAAAAGGGTATGCCCATTTCATGCTGTTGTTTCATTATCTAATCCAGACAGAAGGGAATTATTCTATAATTTGCATCCACAAAATGTAGACTGCATTACAGACTTCACTGTGCTTTTTTTGATGAAGCTCTTTACCCTGCAGTGACTATTTTTTAGGGGTGCACGATTCAGAAAATGTCATGATTCGATTCAATATCGATCTTTAGGCTCACGATTTGATTCAAAATCGATTTTCAATTCAAAAATGATTCTCGTTTAAAAAAACAATTAGTTACTTTTCCCATGTGATTGAAGTAGACATACAATTTAAAAGAAAAGAAACACAACACATTAAATGTAGTTTGAAATTACTTTATATGTCTTCATACAAAAATAAATACTTTTGCAACTAAAAACTGCAGAGTGCCAAGCTTTGGCCAGCTTTCAAATAGATTTAATTCAAGTATAAAATAAAACTGATAAAAAGAGCTTTTCGTTCAGAGTTTGGTGGGAGTTTAGAAAATTGAAAGAGAGTGCGTTGGTTGACTGGCACGGTACTTTAGGTTGTTGTTCGTCCACGTCTTTAATGTTAATCTCTGGGTGATGGCGTACCCTGTGAGTTCTCAAGTGTGTGAGTGTGTTGTGTCATGCGGTGTTTCCAAAATACTTAACATTCGCAACTTTCACTTTGCAAAGCCTGCATATAGCATGATTCTGTGAGGTTTGTTATTGTTTGCGCCGACTAAACTACTTCTGCTGCACTCGTTCTTCTTTTGATTATAATAAGAGTGCCCAGGCATCAGTGTGAATTTGACGCAGTGCCCTCTTGGGAATTAAAAAAAAAATATTAATTTTTTGGAATTCTATGAATCGATTTTGAATCGGTAGAGCTTGAATCGCAATACGAATATGAATTTGCACACCCCTACTATTTTTCATACATTTTAAATCTGTACCTTTATGGTCCTGAAAAAAAAAAAAGAACTGACTTGTGACTAAATAAAAGTTTGTACAAAATTAACATAACAGGGTTGCTAGCAAGCAGAAACTGAGAAGAACTCAGGAAGACAAATTATTGTTTTTATGTAGGAAACTAGAATATTAATGAGAGTCATGCATGCCTGCACTGTATACTGTATCATATACTGTCCCATGTGAGGGTCAAGCATTTATCTGAGAAAGCAGCACTGCCTCAAAAGATAAAGTCTAATTATTTTGATCAATGCGGCTTCTACTTAGCACCAAACATCCTAACTCTGTAGAAAAAAACAATCCCTCGGTTTAAATTGTTAGGATGCTGACATGTCTTTACAAGTTATTAGTGTGTTCATAGACACTAGTTACAAGAGTGTTTACACCATAAAGAGAAATACACTGACTATCACAAATTGGTGCCATGAAATGGTTTTAGACCATTCGTGGTTGGACTCTTCTCTTTAAAAAACAAATTGCCCGACCATTATGCTGGCTGACCTAACACAAGTTGAGAGATAGTTTGCATCTGGAGGAATTTTACAGTTACCACTTCTTGTTAATAAGACATGACAGGCATTTGCAAGTCTTCTTTTCTGGATTTATGGGTTATTGAAACAAATGTTGTCTCACTGCCTAAGTGATGTCCATTCTTTTGACTTTGTTTAGTTTGGCCCTGTGGTTTACAAACAGTGGAACACTAAGGAAGTAACATTGCAGAATCACAACTTACATCCTCAGTTCATATAGGCACTTATCGTAAATTCACCTTTTTTCCATCAGTCTCTGTCTGACTGTCTTTCTCTCTCTGCCTCTAAAGTTTCTCTGACAATGTCCCTTCCTCCCTTTTGCTGTCTTATCCCCACATCTCTGCTTTTGTCTCTGCTGAAAGCACACCAGAAAGAGACACAGGAACTACAGTCATGATAATCAGTCTATCAACAATTCTTTATTCCTGTCAGTTTCACATTTCCCTGAGTGAATGTAGTGTTTAAAGTGAAGATGTGTTCAAATACAGTCATCAATCAATGGTAAATAAAACCCACAAGATAACAGATTACTGATACAGCAGAGTATTTATAGGAAAGTTTGTAATTATCATTTTTTGTTCATAATCTGGCACTCTGAGCGCTCAAGCATGCCAAGCTGGACTGTGTAAATCCAGACATAAACCCATTTCTTTACTTTCTTTTCTTTACCAGAGTGATTATTCAATCAAGTCACTGTATAATAAAAAAAAATCTGTCCACTCAAAAAACTTGGTCACGCTACTGAGAGTCTGCTTCCTCGTTACTGGACTAGTTGAAATGCAGTTGAATCAAGTTTGTGTCATGTAATGGTGTACGTAATGTCGAGAAAATGATTGATCTTGGATCCTAGATATCCCAGAAGCAAACATCGGTAGATGAAGCTGCTGGAGCTTTAGACAGAGACGACACTGGAGTCCAGGATTCGGCTTTGTTGTTAACTCCCATGGTGTGAGATAAATTAACTTCCTTCGATTCACTTAAAAAAAAATTATGTGTCATCAAATGTAGCACATACTGTATCTGCATTGTGGTATGCTTAAGATATAGCATATATTGACATAAACAATATAAAAGAGAGTTTGATATGAGGCAAACTGAAAGAATGTAGTCTGGCACCAAGTGGGACTATTGATGAATTCAACCAAATAGATAAATCAAATTTCATTTTATTTATCACAGGGTCACACAGTGTGCATTTACACACAGTTATTTGGGGCATTTAAACAGTGGAGTGATCACTATCCCAATGAAAACCAAATTATATCCTTCAAATGCAGTGGCTTGTACTGTAAGTTAGGGCCTTGGGTGCTTGTTTCTTATTGTTATTTCCATCTTTTGAAAACTATTTAATACTCTCTTACATGTCACGTTGCAAGATCAATCTGAAGCATTATGACTAATAGCTGGTTTGATCTAATGAGGAAGAAAAAACTGAACCAAAAAAGCAAGTTATATTCATTAGTCCTCGGAGCACACTGTAATTGCTTTAGAGATACATTAGGGGCGGCATTTAAGGTCGTAGTGATGAAGTCCTGAGCTGCATGAGACATAATTGAGAGGCTGAAATAGTGTTATTGTATCCGTGTCTCTAAAATAACTTCATTTTTAACAACACATCCATTTCCATGATGTCAGATCCCATTTAAATCATTTCGAATGTAAACATGACCTAATCCATAATTCTTGAAGGCCACTGGTCACTTTGCCGGAGCTCCTACTGTAGTATATGCTCATGTTTGGGAAAGGAACATGATAACATGCATATGTAGCTTACAAGGCAATGTTGAGTTACCTATATGAGGTCTGAATTTGTCTCATTCACTCAAAACATTCACACTTTGTGTGTGATTCAGAGGAAGATAAAATTTACTAAACCGGACAAATCTTTCATTGAGCATCCTCTACTTTAAATTTTTATTGGGTGTACAATAAAATACTTCCAACAAGCTGAATTGTGACTTTTCTCTCTTGTGTACAGAAAATAAATAAAATCTATGAAGCACTGGCAACATCTCAACCAAGCAGACCCGAGTCTATTAAATGCAAAGCTCTATTGAGTAGTGCCATGAACCTTGATATAGACCCACTTAAAGAACTCTGCATTCTGCAACAATAATGGAAAGTGTGAATCATCCCCCATCAATACAGTAATTACATCAAACACTGCAGTTACAAAATTATAGTTTACATGAGAAGAATGCTCTGCACAGCAAAAGACATACTCACAAAAAGTAAAATAATCCAAATCCAAGCACAATTTAATATCACGACTCAGTAATGACACCATAAAATTTACAAGGAGACATAAAGTAAAACATCTTGAATTCTTAGACAGGTAGGAAGATATGTCAAAACTGTAAACCACCTGGATCAGAGACAGAATTATTATAATTGCTGGTGTATTTGTTCTTATTTGAATAGCAAAATATGTGGCAATAAGCGACAAATGCTACTCTGAATTTCAAAAATATATTCAATTAGTCCTCTCCATGTCATGCTGTTATGCTTTGAAGAGAGAAATAGAGGCCTAGTGGTGCTTGACAGCTTGCTTCCCAAGCTTCAAGGCAGAAATGTTTTTTTTAATTTTTTATTATTTATTTTTTTTACTATTTAACTTATGTATTTTTGTCAATAGAGAACAGATACATGCCATGCCACTCTTTTTTTCAATTTGTACTTCAGGATGTGTCTTTACTACATTTCTTGTTCCTTCATGTTGTAACACAAGGTAAGTTACTCGATTAGGATGGACTGTGTGCTTTGGAAATATACTGTAGGTTCCCTTTCATTAATATCAATAAAGGTAAATGAGCAAATGATCACTGCAGCTACATTTCATGACAAATCACAAAAAAGTACTACTAAAACCTAAACCACCATTCTGACTATAAATGCAAAAGTCTCTGGTTCGAGTCCTACCAGGAACTTGTTGCAGGTTCTTCCCCATCTCTCTCTCCTCATGTCCTCTCTACTGTCAACTCTCTGATAAAGACATAAAATGCACCCGAATATTTTTTAAAAGCCCTAAATCTGCTTTGTACAGTGTTATTGTTATGGAGAGTCCAATTTAAAAAGTACATTAAAAACATTGCACTAGTATGCAAGAGAATAAAACTATGTTTTTAGACAACTCCTAAAAAAACATAAAAATATTAATAATCTGATTTATTTCTCTGTGTTATCCTTTTTAGATGATACTGTGGGGTAGTAAACATATCTTGGCTGGAAGATTTAAGGGGCCTAATGGTACTATAGGGTGCAAGCAGATATGTATTGTAAATAGATGCAAGACCGTGCCGGGCTTTAAAACCAAGTAACAGCACTTTTAATCTAATTCAATATTCTAAAGGGAGCCAATGCAAGGAGGCAAAGATTGGGGTTTTTATGTTCTGTTTTATGGCTGGACAATAATCTACCAGCAGCAAAAATTGCAATCAGAAAACATTTGTCTGGCAAATTCAAAATATAAGGACATTCAATAGTCAAGTCTGGAGGATATTTGTGTATGTTGCTCCAGGTCAGATGGGGTTAGGAAGACAGAACTCTACACTGAAAAAACTACATTCAACAACTGAAATAATCTTTTTGTAAAGGTTTAGAGCACTATCTGCTCTGTTCTGTGCTGTCTTTGGGGGAAGGTCCCCAGCTTGGAGAAAGCTAAATTAATGAACACAATACTGACACAACCTTTGTTGATATATGGTTAGTCTCGCATTGCCAGTCCTTCCTCCACAGCGCTGCTAAGGAGGGTCTGGCTAGTCAATACAGCATTCTGGGATTGGAGAAAAACATGCTCTGGTTTAATGGCATTTCTTTAAACCAATCGCAATCGTCATGGGGGGCTGTTACGTGCCATGCTTTGTTTTGGTTATTAAGGGGATAACAGGGGATAACAACGGAGCAATCCCAGAAGTGGAACGTCGTGGATATAGATTACAGGTTGCTTATGTCTCATGCTGGCTCTGCATTTCAAATTTACAGTAACATACAGATCTGTCACGTGGTGAAATTGGTGCCGTGGAGATTTACTGCAATGTAGGCCCATGTATTCCCCCATGCTGGTAATAAGCACATATGTACATGTTAGTTGCATGACCTTGAACGCTCCCTGATGATGTTTACACATGAAGCCAGAATGAGAGGAAAGAGGGTAGCGTGAAGGGAAGCAAAGTTGTATCATGCTGGGCTATTGTTTATTACATATGTAATAGGTCCCTAATTCCTCTTTCTTTCAGCGTGGGTGGGCACTAAACTGCATTTTCCAAGAAAGCCATATGTGGTTGTTAGTCTTCAGGGAAGTGGAAGCATTAATAGAACTCCTGACCTGGCATGGATTTCTATCTATTAATGAAATATATTGTACACACAGTAGGGGATGCACTCAGAGTGAAGTGCAACTTTCAGAGTAAAGTGCACCCTTTGGTCAAAGCTAAACTTTTTTTTCCATTTAGAGAATTCACCAGTGGCAATTCTGCATCAGTAAAAAAATATTATTTTATTGATATATTCTAGAAGCTTGTGAATAGGAACGTGTTCTGCTTCTGAATATAACAGGATTAAACACATGGGGTAAGTATATAGGCTATGTAGTTGGAGGTTTGACTTGTTTGCTTATTGTTCTGTAAATAAACAATAACATGACATGAAAAAACTGATAGCTATTCCTCACATTGACCTGGAGTGATAGATAGAAATAGAGATAGAGATACTGTATTTATCCTGAAGGAAATTAAGGTGTCCAATAGCTTATACACAACATACATACACATAGGCACACAGACATATGACATATGACATCCACGCACACATACTACAAAAATACAAAGAAAGATATAAATAGTGTGCCCTTACAGTAAAGTTTGGTTGTAGCATGTTTAAAGGAGCGGTGTGGAAAAAAATGCAGAAAGGTGCAATGGTATCATAGTGCAAGACAGTGTCAGTGCAAATTCTTTATCTATTCAAGTACAACAGGCAACACAATATATCAAAAATACAATAATCATTACTTAACTATACATAGACACTACTAAAAGACTTTAAGAAAAGTGTCTACTGGACAAGGCTTCACTGTGATGTACTGTAGCTCCATAATCACATCTCCAACGCAGTTACAAAGTCTACTGTAAGTGTTTCAGAAACAGTGCGTCTTCAAGCAGCCTGTTTTTTTAGCAGCCAGATTGTGTGCTACTCTGTTCATTTTCCTTGTTTTCTTTTCTCTCTTTGTTTCTCTCTCTCTGTGTTGTAAGTTGTATTATACTCCTACACCCGCTGTTTACTCTTTATTGTTAGAATGATATTAGCAGAAATAAGAAATCATGTAGATAATGTATTTTTGTGTTCATATACACTAGTTCTATCAAATATATTTGCACATTGTAAAATAACTTCTTTCAATATGAATTTTAATACAAGCTTTAACAATATGTAGGCCTGTGTTAAAACAATGACTATCCATGAATATGATCAATGCATGCAACTTATAATGGAATTAATCAAAAATGAATATGTAATAAAAACATAAAAATAAACAATAAACAAATAAAAATAGATGTTTGTCAATTGTTTATAAAGACAGACAAGATGACCACTAAATCAGGCTGGTCTTTTACACCTCTGCTCCTATGATTCACAACCATTTTAAGCTGAAAGTCAGTAGCTTATTGTTTATTACGGTTTCCAAATGTCAAAAATGTACGCTTCTCTTCTCAAGTATAAATGTGAAAGTAAAAAACACATTAAATATTCCTGTCTATGAAGCAGACTGTCCTCTGATTGGTCAGTGTCACTGAAATCTGTGTGGGCGCAGTAAAACCTGTGTCCACCGCTGTCACACTGACTTTGAGACGTCCCAGACTCCACAACTATTGTCTGTCATCATGCCACACTGCATGGGATAAAACACCCGATTATCATCCCAGATGTTCATTTTAGTTTGACACCCAACGCCCATGAGATTACTGCCCTGATAGCATGTAGGCTGGAGGCCACACCACTGAAATAGGAAAGTCACCTTGACTAGTGGTAAAATAGATAAATAAAAATGTGTATATCATGCTGTGTAAAATAATGGACTGCTACTGGGCTAATTTCATCCTTACAAAATCCTGTGCTATGGAACAGCATGCTACTCTGTTTGCATTTAGTTTTAAATCATGGTACATGAATATAACATTTTACTGTACATTTCACATAGCCAGTGTGTATGCAAATTTTTCCATGACACTCTTCATGCCTTTAGGTTTTAACTACACAGGAGAGAGTGTGATGGATGTCATATCCAACATTTCTTTATCATCTAGATGGATAGATAGATAGATAGATAGATAGATAGAAAATTAATTTAAATGCACATTTAATTGCTTGCCAATAATAATAAAACAGTGTCCCCAGAGATTTGATGCCTTGAAACTTGCAAGAATAAAGTGCACATCCCTCACAAATCCTGCAAAGTAAAAAAGCTCCACAGAACCATAGCAATTATATGGCTTGGCAGTTTGACTAGGTATGCCCCTGTGAAATGGTGCTTTAAGATGATGCAATAAATGTCTTTTATTTCTTACACATGCCTACAGCCCCCAAGGTAGTTGCAGAAACACAAAAGGACAGCTGCTCTCTCTATATGCTGATCAATCATAATGAAATATTGCAACAGTCCCTTGTACCATGCAAAATGCCAGCCAGAGCAAACAGGGCACAGGTGGAGTCTGGAAACTCTTCCAACATTCGAAAAATAATTACTAGAGAGCTAGATCTGAGAGAAGACAGTAGAGATGTCCCAAGCAGTTCCTAAGGATTGGTTTGAGGGGCCAATACGGGCACATAATTCAAGGGATCGGCATTGCCAATCAAAAAACAATCCTTTCTTTACTGTCCTGTTTTGTTGTATGACAACAGGGCTCTTTTAACACTGACATTGTTACAGGTTGCTCACATTTGATTGTGCCCTCTATCCTCGTTAGATATGGTGAGTATATCAATGTGAAAGTGAATTCAAAAAGTCAATTGCGGATTTTATGTCACAGATTTGAGAACTAATGTAGTTAAGCGTCTAGGCTGAGGATCTATCTTTGACTACACACACTGGAAGCTGACAGCTTTCTAAGATAATGGTAACCATTGCATCTTTAGTGTCTCATCCTGTGTCTCTTTTGAATGGCTACTGCAATTTCTATCAGATGTGAAGGAGACTGTGAAACACTATTCATCTGAAGGCTCCTCAGAGGAATATTTGCAACTCAAATCATCAACAGCATTCTCCTCTGGTTCTAAAATATCATTGTCTCTGAAACGTGTGATTCTACATCATTGTTACAATCCAGAACAAAGGATAATGCTTGTATTTTGGTTCTTTCCGCTCTGAAACTGCACTGTTTGACTGGATAATTATAAATGAATCAGTCAATCATACTTAAATGAAACCAATCAATATAGTCTCCATGACATATTTGTACAAATAGATCAAATGTTACATTCAGTTGCAAGTTTAAGAGGTAGGCTAACACTGATGCATGATTTCATTGTCATTTAGGAGGCTGCAAATTGTGGTCTGACATTATTCATATTGATAGGTGTTTCTAATATTTTGACCATCCTAACTGACATGTTTGAGCTTCTAACATACCAGAATACAACACACTAGTGGTGTGTGCAATATTTGGTATTGATCCGATACCAAGTAAATACAGGGCCAGTATCGCTGATACCGATACAATACCGATACTTTTTAATAATTAATAAGTTAAAACGAAGGGCAGAATTCACATATGCTTGTATAAATTTGTTGTGTTACCACTATATCTTACAGCGTTTTTACAAATTACACAGCTTGCCGTTGTTTCATTTTAGGTCTGAAAATATAGCCACACAGCGCTCCTCTTCTTCTCTGCCATTCTTCTACTCTGTCTCTGTCCTGCTTGTGCGGGGGAGGGGGGGAGGAGGAGAAAAGTGTGCCTGTGATAGCAGACACAGACAGCCAGGTCGCCTCTTTGATGAAACCGCAGCAGTGCATACTGGAGAGAAACTGAAACTAAAGTATTGATCTCATTACACTGGTATTGATCAAGATCAATACCAACGTTGGTGTCGATATTATCGATATTTGGACTGCCCACCACTACAACACACAGATTAGAAGCAGCATAATGAGCACTCTGAAGTCATTCTGACTAAATGCATGTATCAAATACATTACACACTGTATTGATTATCAAGTTACTAATTGCAATGAAATACTTTGTCCTTATGCTCTTTTTCCTTGCAAAGCACTTCGCAACTTTACTGAGAAAATATTCTATCAAATGATTTTTCTTTATCAGTGTTTTTAATAGTTAGACATACTCACAAATTAAAAACAAAGCAAGGAAAGAAGAAATCCAACAAACAGCCAGTCCTCTACATATCAGGCTCACAGATGTATGGACCCACAAATGCACGACTCAGGTACGTAGAAATGCCAAAAGTTTATTTAAGCAGACAGAATAAACTTACTGGCAACAGTGTCCAAAAACGACAGGCAAAAGGGAGAATCCAAAATACAGTCAGTGGTCAAAATCCAAGGGAAACAATCAGGTATATAATTCAGGACACAAGGAAAAAACGCTCAAAGGCTGTATACGGGGGAAGCAAACAATCTCGCACTGGGGTAAGAGGAAGACTGAACTTAAATACACAAAACAGAGAAGACAATGAGACACAGGTGCAAAACATTAGGGCGGGGACAGGTAATCACTAACGGTGGGAAAAGGAAACAACAGGAAGTAAAACAAAGACAACACAAGGAAAACAGGGAATTAAAAAATAAAACAGGAAATGTGAAAACAACCCGAAAAAATAATAATCTACAACAAAACAATAACTTGACATAGGAGCGGAACGTGACACTACAGGCTACAAACAATCACACACGTTGTCAACTATTACATTAATCACCAACTGTTTTGGTAATCGATTAATCGGTTTGAGTCATTTTGTATGAAAAAAAAGGAAACCTTCTCTGATTCCAGCTTCTTAAATGTGAATATGTTCTACTTTCGTTACTCTTCTACGACAGTAAACTAAATATCTTTGAGTTTGTGGACAAAACAAGACAAACAACTAATCGATTAATCGAGAAAATAATAATAATGAAAATGCATTAGTAGCAGCCCTACAATAAATGTGAAATTCGGGAAGCATGGCAGGCCCTGTCCATGGTGCTGAGGGCCACACAATAACAAATATACATTATTTTACCCAGTTAAAGCAAAATAACCACATTAAGATGGGTTGAAATGTCTATACAGACAGTCACGGCAGGCCATTTAGCCATCAGGAAAGCCACAGAGGAGCTGACAGAGCAGAGAGGGGTGTGTTTAAAGAAGACTTCATGGTGGAAAAGTGTTCAACAACCATGACATATAATTTCCCACTGGACTTGATGTCTTCCACAACAGAGGAGGCCGTTGATATTTTAGTTAGGCTAACAACTCTCTCCTGTCTGTTCCTCCAACCTCTTTTTCTACCGGGTGCAGGTCCAGTTTCATGATTCTCATCACAATTATCAATCAATCAAGTTTTATTTTTCGGCCAACCAGAGTTCTTCCTTCCATTGCTGCTAGCTTAGAAGTCTGACGAAAGCACCCAAGCTAATATCTAACTGTCTCCGCTAATATGATTAGCAACACTGTAAAACTTGCTAACTCTCCCAGTTGTTACATTTGGCCAAGTTACTAACCCTTTCATACAGTCTATGGTGTTAACAATTGTTAATGATGAAAAATGTGGATCAACATCACTGTGCAAATGCCGTAAATGTTATATGACACAGTAAAGGGTTTAATTTGCAGTAGCCTGAATAAAAGAGTTAGGCTGGCTTCCCTTGGCTTCTTGAAAGAAACAACTATACTGATCAGTATTTCAGCCACTCCTGGCTCAGTCACTCTGGGTCACTTGAATTTAGTTTGTGTCCGGTTGACTGTTCACTAGTCATGCTGGTCAATTGGGGAAGTTCATTTTAAAAAATATACACGTACGCCTATTGCTCTATTTTCATGGAGAAAAGGCTGCTGACCACAGCTCGCCAGAGTCTTCTGTCCTGGGCTTTTTCCATCCAGCTGTTTCCATGTCATCCCGCTCTGCCTGATGTCTGTCTTGAGGTCCCTTTGCCAGGTGTTCTTGGGCTGGCCTCTTTTTCTTGAGCCTTAGGGGTTCCAACTAAGGGCCTGCCTGGCAGTGCTTGTATTTTGGTTCCAGAGTGTGTGGCCAATACATCATCTTCTCTTGATCTCTTCTTCCACTGGTTGTTGGCCCGTTCTCTGCCAGAGATCATAGTTGCTGATAGAATCTGGCCAGTGGACGCTCAAGATCCGTCTTAGGCAGCTGTTGATAAATGTTTGTACTTTCGTCATTGTGTTGTTGGTTGTCCTCCACGTCTCTGATCCATTGAGTAGAATAGGCTAAATGATAGAGCTGAGGATTCTAAGCTTTTAGTTTTTAAGGCAAGTACTTTAAGATACTTCATAACACATTAAACTCCCATTTAGCAAAAAAATAACATTTTTAAAGAAAGAGAAAATGTTATACGTCTTTTTTATTCATCTACTAATTATAAAAAGAGAAAAAAGATGTATAACATTTTCTATAATAAAT
This sequence comes from Sander lucioperca, assembly GCF_008315115.2. Taxonomy (NCBI): domain Eukaryota; kingdom Metazoa; phylum Chordata; class Actinopteri; order Perciformes; family Percidae; genus Sander; species Sander lucioperca. Next base: position 30,221,272 of record NC_050175.1, read on the forward strand.
GAAGTAGAATCTAATTCATTTATTATAGTCTTCAAATCTTGAGATCACTGAAAAACATAACTATTGAAAAAACAGTTCAAGTTTTTTCTTTTTTTCTTTCTTTGTTTTTCTTCCTTTTTGTGTGTGATGGGAATCTACTACTGAGTACATTTATTAGATTTCTCTGTAATCTAAGGTGGCATATCCAACTCCCCAAGAGGCAATAATAAATCTGTATTTGGAAAGAAAACTTGAGATCATAAAACATGCTCGCAAATGCTCCACAATGCTACTAAAAATACTTCTGGGAAATTCTTACCTCGTAAATGTCAAGACCTACAGTATGAACCTTAAATTAATGTAAACACCTCCAGCTCACATATTTCAACAGGGCTGGCAAACTGCAGGTTGGTGTCACAGGTGTGAATAAATAACAAAACTGTATCACAAAATCGACTGTAGCAATGAAATGCAACTGTATTTATCTTGTGGAGTTTGAGCTACGCTTCTGCACCCTTGAGACACAAGATCAGCTACAGGTTTATAGTCACTAAGACTGTGTATTTCAATTCAGGAGTGATGAACAATAAAAATCAGTCTAGTGATATCTGTCCACACCAAAGAGCCAACAGAATACTGGCTGCTAATTTCCCCAGAAGGCCTTATCTGGCATAGTTCAAAGGCACGTTGTATTAATGCAGTATGTTAGAGACAAATGACCACAGACCTGAATCTGTCTCATAGCGTGACTTTGGTTTGGCCATGCCATCTCTCATGTCAACTTTTTTTGACTAAACAGTCAGGAAACATTATTGCAAAATTCAGGATATCGGCCATGACACCTGTCACATACAGTACTTCATCATTTGTCACTTGACAGCTTTCTCCTATTTTGCGCCCTGGTCATGGAATAATCTTCAAACACAATACAGCTTAATTATTAAGCTGTAGTGTGTTCTGAGACAAATTCATTAAGCCTTAATAAATTTGTCTCCCTGGGAGAGTTCAAAGCTCTGATAAAAAAAGAGTGCAATTGCTATTCATTAGCTGGATTTCGTACCATATATCTGTTGTCCCTTGTCTGTTATTACAGTAACATGCTCTATTTTTAATTGTACCTTGTCTGTTTTTACCTTTATCTTATAATTTGTGTCACCTTGTAATGGTTTAATACTGTATCTTCCAGGAGTATCTTCTCATCCAGTTCTCTCTCAAACAATCCTTTAATGCCAAGGGACTTCCTGGTTAAAGAAAGGTTAAATAAAATAATAACGAAGAAAATGTTGGATTCTTTCCCTCATTCCAAATTAAAGTGGCTTTGCAGAATTGCATCATGCATCCAAATGTGTAATAAGGTGCAAAACTTTTAATAGATTAAAATGTAATGGCATTATCTTTTAAACTTCCATTTACATTTAATTGAGCAATTGTATTCATTATGGGTCTGGTTTAACCCCAAATCAAATTTAAATGAGGTGAGTGAATGTACCATTGCATAATGTTTTGTTATTCAACTTTTATGTGAGGTATGTATATTGTGCATACAGAATATGTGTTATTCACATCTCATGATTAAATAGTATAATTTACATGCTGTGTATTATTGTCTTGTTTAGGAAATGAACAATGGGGCTAATGATGGAAAATAATCATTACAATTTAGTACTGCTTTGCCTTTTTGTAAAAACATAGGTGACAAAGCCCTTTTTTCCATTCAAATTGTGATTCCCCCTTTTTCCGCAGGGCTGTGGCCAACAGCTCATTGCTGAATGTCCAGAGAAATGTCAGAATGCCGACAGGTTGTTATCATCAGTGCCCTTATCTTCCCCTTGCAGGTGCACCAGCACAGAAAAAAACAGCCTGCACATCCCGCCAGTCACAGTTTTATGGCCTACTGCAGCAAACATGTAATTCTATCAGGTGATCAACTCCACACTCATAAAAGAGCAACATTTAGCATATTCCAAGCTAAATAAAAAATAATAAAACCCTTTTATGTTTTTAAACAAAGGGGACACGGAAGTGGTATAGAATTGGTGAAAATTGTGGTGACATGTTGTGCAGTGTTTTTAGTAGGCCTACATGTTATTTACTTATGACATTGTGCAGCTATATGTTTATTTTTGGATATTAGATTTTTAGGCTATATCGCCTGGAAAACATGAATGTCTCTACATAATTTCAGTAGAGATTGGAATTGTTCACAAAATAAGTGGAAACGGCCCTGCTGGTAGCGGAAGAGGAGAATTCAGGGGATCATCAAAGTCACAAGGATTCATCGGGTTTTTTTAAGTCTGTGACCCTCGATATTCCAATCCATTCATTGTGGACAGTTTTTACAGGAATTATTTTTTTGTTACAAAGTCGTCACTATAAAAACATTGTTTCTGGAGAGAAAAATCACTGATGAATTTTTTAAACTGCAATTTTTCAATGTTGTTAGCACCACAAACAAATTTCATTCACCTCCATTTCAGAGATGAATGGTTCAACCTGGGAAAATAAACCCAAACTGTCTGCATAAATTGTTCTTTTGTAATTTGGATGAACCAACATTTTCACTTGTGTTATTTGTAGTTTTTCCAAATATCAGTCCAATTGAAAAAAGGACAGGCACATTTTTGAAAGAGTGAAAAGAAATGTAAAGAACTTATAGCGAGCCGGCACTGGGTTAAGGGACTCCACTTACATTTTAAGCATCCAAATCAAAGCATCATCATTTGTAAAAGAGATCAAGCAATGTTTCTGCATTAAAATTTAATTCAAACTTAATACAGGAAATGATGGGACCCTTTTTTCTTCTAAAGGTTTGTTTAATCTTCACACACTTGCCAAAAAAAATCTCTTTGATCCTCTTCTTCCCTTTAATCAGGGTAACATGCTCTCATGTCCCCTCCCTTTTCTGTCTCTCATTCAGACTTGTTCTTCCTCAACCCGTCTGTCTCCTTGTACTGGTTTCATTTCTGTTGACAAAGCATTACAGAGCCCCCATGTCTTGTCTTGCCTAATTGGTCCATGTGGACTAATTTGGCATCTAATTACCAAGCTAGTTTTTATGCTTCTGTATTTTCAGGGTCATGTTTTGCCTTTTGATAACTTTTCTCGCTCTCAAGGCTATATACTGTAGTTGCTCACATTTCAGTGAACCATATGAATAATTGTGTATTGTAATAGGTATAAATAAAAGTAAAATACAATAATGGCCATGACTTGGAAGCAAGACCTAAATACACCTACAGCAGCGTTGGGGTAACAGGAAGACTGTTTTTTTCTTTTTTTTTAATTTAATCTATAAATATGTGTGAGCATGTCAAAAGTGATGGATGGTCATTGAGTTGTGGCTGTTAATGCGACCACATGTCCACTGAGACTTGAAATGGCTGAGAGCTTAGATAGTTTTATAGCTGACTTAGTTACAGTGTGGTCAGATAATATACTGAAGCAATGTTACAGTACATGTTCATGCATAATGACATTAAAATAGATTTTGGTTTACACAAACAATTTGGAAAAATAATAACAAAATTGGCAATTTCTCCCATCTACACTGTGTGGTTAAAAGCAATGCTTCATAGCATAAAGACGTTCTGCAGAAAAGATCTAGGCTGAAGCTTTAGTCTACCCTTGCCTTAGTCTTATCCCATCTTGCCTATTGTTTGATGGTTTGGTTGCTAAATTGATGGAAATCTTACGAATACTTTAGTTCGGATTAACTTGATTACCATAGGCCTACTAGTCGAGTTTAGTGTGAAGGTATATTACAGGAAACAATATTATTGTTATTTATTTAAAAATACAGTTATGCAGAGCCATGGTTTTACAGAACTATTTGCCCGTGTAAGTATCTTTGCCAACAGTGCGTATCCCTGCAGTGTTACTGCTTGCATTCACAACACAGTCATACCAGCATTTCCCTGGAACACAGGCCTGGACTGGCCATCGGGAGCACTGGGGGAATTCAGTGGCCTAGCCAGCTGATTGACCCAGAGTGTCAGACCAATGTTAATCCTTAGAGAGCCGCAGGACTGCTGGCGATTAAGCTGACATTACTGTCTTTACGAGGATGTAGAATATGAAACTAGACGATCTAAGGAATTCATTGGTACATGGTCATGTCATGCTAGCTTGTCGGAAAGTCCGCTATATAACGCTTCAAAGTTGGACAATATTTTGGTATGGGAAAAACTGGCAAAGTATTTTTTAAAGGGGTCCCTAGACCTCTATTCTCAAGACATCTGAATGAAAATGGGTTTTATGGGTACCCAGGACTTTACAGACATGCATGCGAATCCCATGGAGTTTGGGGCAAAAACCATGCAGTTCTTTACATGCAGAACAGTTGTGTTATTTTCGCCTGTGTTATTTTCGTCTGCATACTGGGCTCCCTAAACCATCTTGGAATTGCATAAATTGGTTAAGACTGGAACACTGAGACTCTCTCGTGGATTCAATGAGCCTAGTTGTATCGTGTGTGTGATGTGTGATTTATGTATGGTTAGTCCCCATACTATAGTAGCCATTTAATTTTTCAATTTTTTTAAAACGTGACCCCGCTGTATAACCTGTGAGCTGCAATTACTTCTATATATATTTACATCCTCCTGAAACTTTGCAATCACAAATTAGACACCTAGGGCATTCAGGGGATGTGTGTCTGTCAATAGTACATTCTACTATAGTAAGTATGTTGACCATAAGGGGGGTTCTGAGCAGTTTCCAGAAAAGAAGTGCTATATCTATTGGTTTGTGTGCTGTGAATTGGTGTTATGGTGTGTTCTGTGTTGGACTTTGATTTAATGTTGTCTGTTAAAGGTGCTCAAAGCCATGCCACGCGTTTTTTAGGCTACAGCATTTTTTGTCACATACAGCAAACATCTCCTCACTATCTGCTAGCTGCCTTTCCCCTGAACACACTGTAAAAAAACACAGTCTCTGTAGACAGCCCCCCCCAAACTGCGCCAACCTGCACCACGAAACATAACAAACAGTTTTCCAGCCAATAACCAAAGAAGGAATTGGGGGTGGGGGTTGGGGGGTTAGTGCGCGGAAGGGAGAGGGAGGGGACGGGATGAGGAGGAGGGAGGGGTGAGCTAGCGTGTTTTGTTTGACAATACTTTGAACATCAACAAGAAGTGACGTCACCCAACATCGCTTAGAGCACCTTTAATGTGATGTATGATTGGACCCCAGCAAGAATAGTCTCTGCTTTGATGAAGCTATGGGTGCTAATAAATTAAATAATATGGAAAATGAAAAAACAAATCGGTATTATGGTTTATACAAATATCACACACACAATGTTACACTATACCTACCATACATAAGCCTATCATTCTGATACATTCCAATATTTGACCATTACATTTCTAACATGTACCATATCCCTCACTGCAACTGTGCCAGGGATGGAAATAACTAATTGCATTTACTCTTCTTACTGTAGCCTAACAAGATCGTTTTGGTGTACTTTTTGTGAGATCAGATTTTTTAATTGGCCTCAGTTTTTATTTTTTAAATCTTAATTATGCTATTGCGTCCTACTTTACTACATTTCAAGTCCCATGTATTATAGAGTAAAATAGGTATAAAGAACAACGAAATAAATGTTTGCATATCTTTTATTAATCACTGATTTATTGCACCACCCGGCCAGCATGCTAAGTGACCCAAATCAAACACACCCAACAGTTGCATGCTGGGTGTGGCTAACATGCTAAATGGCTCATGGTGTATCCTCCTGCCTGATTTAAGCGTTCAATGCTGAACTTTTACCTTCAGAAAGGTGTGTTAGGCCTTTCTGCTGTTTTTGATTGTAAACTTCTGTCACAGTTGTGACTGCAGAGCCTCTTTCAACTCAGTTTGAGGAGCGCAGTGGTTTCAGTGACACAGGCTGGGACTGGGACTGTTTTGGCACTGGTTATAGTGGGACAGAGAGACAGTGTGGACTGGATATGCTTTGATAAATGGACGAGCAGAGAAGTTGAACATGGAACAGATTGTGGAGGGCTTTGCGGTGTTCAAGACTCGCACAAAGTTTCCAGGTAAGAACAGGAACCTCACTGTGATGGACTGTGTGTGTGTGTGTGTGTGTGTGTGTGTGTGTGTGTGTGTGTGTGTGGCCACGGTGGAGTTTTTTTTATTGTTTATTCATCGTCTGTGTGGTCTGCCTTGGTGATGCTTTATTGTGCTGTAAAATGTCTGGCTGTTTAATTTCTGTAGCTTTAATAATAGCCTACTTGTTGCAACCGCAATGTCCATAGGTCTTTTTTATTCATGGTCGGTCATTTAGTTTAATGGTCTGAGTTTTGTGTCTTTTCTGGTTAAATCTAATAGCAAGGCTCAGGAAGACGGTTGTGTAAGTGATGTAATTGATCATGTTGTGTATGTACAGACTGCAAATGTCCATCAATAGATTCATCAAGTTTGTACTCTAAATGTGTTTTTTAATGCCAGTAATGTTTACTCTGAGTACATTTTAACTGACCTACTATTTACTTTTATCTAAGTGCGTAGTTAAATGACTTGTACTTGAGTAACATTTCTTAAAGTGCTTTTACTTTTATTAGTAAAATATTACAGTACTCTTTCTATCCCTGATAGATCCCCCCTTTTGTAAGAAATACTATGATTTCTTTAAATTAGTTTTGACCCTTTTGTATCTTTTTCTCGTTGTATTAACTTTATCTCATTTGTTGGGGATTAGGAAGGTACAGATTCAATTATTAGCAATTTATGAGATGTTTTATCAATATTAATAGTTATGAATATGTGTATTGAAGTGCTCATTTTCAGGTTTATAATTGTATTTAGAGGTTATATCAGAATAGGTTTACATGGTTTAATTTTAACACTATTTTTGTTGTACTGCACATTGCTGCAGCTTCTCTTTTCACCCTGTGTGTTGAGCTCTCTGTTTTAGCTACAGAGTGAGGCATCGCACTTCTGTTCCATCTTTGATGCCCAGTACGTAGGTAAGCACTACTACCCAGTCAGAAGCAGAGTATGAGGGCGTGTCACGCTAGCAGCTAGGCGAGCATTATAACATGTGTTACAAAGTGACGCACGTTTGTCACAGAAGTAAAGGCTGGACTACAATAGAGCTGTTTGGAGCAGTTTGTGAACAGTGTTTTCTGTTGGAGATGGTAAGTTCCTTTGAGGTGGACATTGGGCTTTTTCACTTTGTAAACCTATTACATGCACAAAAAAAGGTATATAACACAATAAAGGAAAGGAAAAAGCCAAAAAGCATAATATGAGCACATAAATCATTTTACCAAATTGAGAAACAATGAAAACGGGGCACCACCCTGGAATTGGGGACCAATAACTGAACTGTGAAAACAGTCTCAAAGGTGGTGTTCTTTTGTGTGAATGGGAAGGGTGAAATTCGAGCACTGACCTGTTCAACCAGCTGTTATTACAACATATACACAAATAATCACAAACAACTGCTCTTTAAATTATAATAGAATTTATTTAACTTCCAAATTATTAATTGTCAATCAATAGTTCTTCAATCAATAAACCTATTTACTTGTTACAACTACAACAAAGGCAAAAGTGTGTGTGTGTGTGTGTGTGTGTGTGTGTGTGTGTGTGAAGCCACACGAGATAAAGATGGTGGATGAAACACCGCAAGATTTGAGGCTCTCTGTAGTTTTTAGCGCAAGGCACAAAATGACAAAAACAAGCTATTTAACCCCAAGATAGTGGATAGTGAAACTTGGTTGCAATACCGCGTGACTACGGGGTGGCCGTCAGCTGATCTGTGTATGCGTGTTAGGTTAGTGTGTAGAGAGGACAGAAAAGCACACTTTAGAGAGAGAAAGAGACACAGGACTCTAACTTGACACTATGGCAGGGGTCTGAGAAGTTGTCTGAGGGGAATGTTTATTACTCAGTCTCTTGTGGGCCAACAGCTGACTTCTTGCCGCAATAATAACCAATCCTTTTGTTTACACAGGGCCACGAGGTAACGGTTTCGTTACGTCGCGGTGCCGTGGTTCGAGTGACGAACGGAGGGTTTATTATCTCGCTGGTACAGTAACTAACTTCTCCGCGGTGGGAGATCGCATTGTAGCATTACAGTTTCAATAAGCTACAGTATCAAACACAAAATCAACAAGTACTGTGATCCAGTACATTCACAGCAATAAATTGGGCTCAATGAAAAATCATATTAATCGTAAGACATTTGCAACAGTAGCACTTACTAATTAATAACACATTCAATGTAGTAACACGTTGCAGCAATAGCGGTTACTGACATTAATAACACACACCTATATTTCTCTGCCCAGAAACTTCAGCCTCCTTACTGTGTGTGTTCCCGTTTGTTTGGTCCAATAGATGCTCAACAGTAAACAAAAAGGATCCGTCTCACTCGTCAGTGATTCACGGAAAAACCTGGTTTCTCTCCAAAGGCAGTGAACCAATTCAGTCGACTTGAGAAGAAAAGCGGTGTCCAAGTCCGATTTACTTTTAGAGGAAACGTTGTTTTCTCTTCTGCAGAGATGAAACACTGATGCTTGTTTCCACAGGATCCAAGGTGTTCCCAGAACACCAAAAATAGTCCACTCGTCCGGAAAATGAAACTATTTAATTATATAATATAGTACAAACTAGGGTTGCACGATATTGACAAAATGTGATATTGCGATATCGATTATGGATATTGCGATGTCGATATTAATTTTGATATTTTTAAACATATGTAAAATTACAAAAGTTACAGGATAACGCATCAAAATAGATTCATAACAAATAAAACACGTTTTCTTACAACACAAGGTTTATTTCAACTGAATGTCATATGTCATATTTATTTATATATAAATATAAATATATATATATATACTGTACAACCAGTACAACCAGTAAAACATGTCCTCTTTTGTAGAATGGTCCTTATATATATATATATATATATATATATAAGGACCATTCTACAAAAGAGGACATGTTTTACTGGTTGTACAGTTTAAAATATATAAATAAAGAGAACAGGACAAAACTTTTCTTTTCTTTCGTTTTCTCTGATTCGTTCCGTTTTGTTGTCTCTCGATTTCTTCACTCATGCTGTCACTCTGTCGAAATATGCACACACGTGGTACGCTACATAGTGGACCCGTGCACTGACGTGCACTAACGTCTGCAAGTGGCACGGTAACTGGCCAATGAAATAATGATCATTATAGCGTTTCAAGTGGGCTCTAAATCGAACACAACTAAGCCACACAGCCAACGGACGGGACGCAGCGCTCCACAATAGAAACAAAATATTGCATACTTATTGCAACACTTTCGATATATTATGCAACGTATATTGCGATAACGATATAGAGTCGATATATCTTGCACCTACAAATGTTTGACTGCATGCCTTCATTCAGCAACGAGGTTGCCACCGACGAGTACAGAGAAGAGCACTCTGTAGCAGCTTTCGCGTGCAGTGAGTGACTGATGTTTGTCCTCTTTTAGCAACTCTAGGTGTTTATATCCCCGGTCACCTGGGCACGGACCCCTGCTGCGTTCAGGGACCCCGGCCAATTGGGAATCAGAGTTCTTTCAGGTGACATGTAGATGTGAACTTCAACTCCTGTAGTTTTTTTAGACCTCCGGCCATCTTTTCTCATGGAAGTGTGACTTTGTAGGCTTTTACAATTGCATGGAGGCCGCGTTCTCTTTGTTTGAAAAGGGCGCTCAGGCCGCATGTAGGACATGTGGCTTCCTTTGTCTCAGAGGTCACATGCTTTGAGATCTTTTTGTTTAAAGATAGTGTTTAACCACTGCTCGGTTCCCAACACATTTTAATCAACTTTTGGAAACTTTCATTTGTTTTATTGTCTTATACTATATTAAATATATAGGCCTAATCATGTACAATACCAGTTAAAAGTTTGGACATGCTTTCTCATTCACTTGAATGGGAAAGCGTTGTTCATGAGTGACAAGATCCGCTCAACAGGAGCATTTGTGCCCAGTTAAAACCCTTTCACTGTCTATGGTTAAAACGACACAGATAAGAAGAGGCACTGCAACAATGTTTACAAATATACATTGTAACGCTGGCTGCACAGATTATGCAGACGCAGACCGCTACAATTGACTGACACACACACACACACACACACACACACACACACACAAACATTGTTAAAATCATAAGCTGGAGCTTTATTAGTCTTTCTACATGGGTTTAGTTAATGATCGGGCTATAATAAGACCACATCGGCTATGTAATCGCTGACAACCGGAATTTCATAGTGGTTGGTGTAAACCGGGACATTTTAGCGTCCTGACAGGTCGTGACTCGGGAAACGCAACTGAAAATCGGTACTGTCCCGGTCAAACCGGGACGTCTGGTCACCCTAGATTAATGCATTTAAACAGTTACAAAGTCTCTGAATTTTAGAGCCTTTTAATGAAAGCATACCAGTCAATAAAGAAAATGAAAATTACAAAAGAAAAAATAAATTAATATGACAGCTTTTTGAAAACCATTTTTCACATTGAAGTAATTTCAAGGACACTTTTTTTTTTTTTTTTTTCATGCAAATCGGCTTTTTTGTTAAATAGACTAGATTTGTTAAGGAGTTAGGTCCTTAGTCAAAAGCTATTATCACACAACTTTTAATTACAGCACTGCAGTTGTAATTTAGTGGGGAACTTTGTAGAATGATTTGGTGTTAGAATAGATAGATGAAACCCATAAGTATCTGTGAAAAATCAGACCACACACCTTCATCAGTGACATATTTAGAAAAGACATGTAAAGTATGACTCTGTTATGTAATGTCTGTATTAGGGGTGTCACCATACCAAAAATTCAGTAGTCGGTGCCAATAAGTATGTCGCTTTGTATAAAAGCGTCAGCTAAATGACATGTAATAATAAGACTGACAACACCAACATTTTCAGATTCCTCCACTCTGGGGATCCTTTTTCGAAAAGCAACAGTGATGTGTGAGTAAAATAATGGCCTTGTGTGGACATAGCCTGAGGCTGGAGTGTATATTGCTAACTACAGCTAGATCAAGAAACACAATATCTACCGTTGTTATTGGCTCTTGTCCCCATTACTCGTGGCGATGTTTTCCTGCTGAACAGAAGCCAAATGTCTTCCCTGAAAATAATGCAATACTAGACTGTACCAGTTAACACTATGATAATTCCAGTCTTTGGCCTGTGTACTGTATATTTTGTGGAGCTCGCAGTTCTAGGGCAAGCCCCATGAGATGTGCCATTTGAAAAGATGCATAAGTTCAGGAAGCTGGCAGTGGAGTCAAAAAGCAAAGGTGTGTGTGTGTGTGTGTGTGTGTGTGTGTGTGTGTGTGTGTGTGTGTGTGGTGGAGTTAAACTGTTCAAAGTAATCTTTGAAATAGGACATTAAGAGCATTTCTTAAAGATAGTTAACATTTTCCATGGTGATTTATTTTTATTTTTTTTAATTTATTATTATTTATTTTTTACCAGAGACTATTTTTACTGTAGTGGGGGCAAAGACATCAATAACATTTGTAATTTTAGAACTGAAATTATCCACAGCATCATTGAATGAGACCCCGGCAAGGTAAGGTGTAGAAGAGAGTATGAATAAATAATTCACTGGTGTTTTCAATGATACGCCATTTTCTGATTTACTCTGATTGAACATTTGTGTGCAAAGAGTCATTGCATAGGAAACGATAGGAGCATTGCAGAGGAATGATAAGAAAAGAGCAACATTAGTCACCACAACATTTTGTGTGTGGTCTCCGTCACATGCTGAGTCAGTCCATAGTTATCCAGAATACAACCGTTCTTTAGTAATATGAATGTTAAAATCACCACCAATAACTACACAGTCAAAGTCAATGCAGGTGATACAGCAATTCAAAAGTTTGCACTGTATTTATGTGGCTCTCAGCAGATGTTTAAGAAAATGGCTTGAAATGGGAATTCAACTGAAGAGCAACATATTCAAAAGAAGCACATTTTTGATAACACATCTGCCTGCACTCGGTAGAATTATTAAAACAATTGGCAACTCCACCGTCTTGCTTATTCACCCAAGCTTCGTTCACAAAACTGAAATTAAGAGGGGTTGACTTGGTCTTGGTTTAGGTGGTCTGGTTATCTCTGGTTATCTCGGTCTAGCCAAGTTTAAGCTTAAACATATAAAATGAAGATAGTGCTTGATAATTAAATAATTAACTAAAAATGATTTGCCTGCCATATACATGGTTTATAATTAGGCAAAGTTAAGTGTGGTAAAACAATTTAAGACAAGTTAAAGTTTTGTGACAGGACTGAAGAAAGACTGGGTGACAAGGATATCAAATTATATTACAAGACATTGATATCATATTTGCAGAAGAAGAGGCATATTGTGGTTAGCAGAAGTGGGACAAGGACCATGTCTGTCCTAGACATCTCCTCTCTTGTCTGCACTGATGCCAGGCAGATTTGCTTGGTGTTGATTTAAATGCAGATGATTCAAGATGTGTCAGTGCAGCTTAGTGGAATCAATTAACACCACATCCAGTTCCTTAATCTCTGATCTTAGTTTGTTAGAGTTACCCCCAAGAGGGGAGGTGGAGGTGGACTGATGAGTCAAACTTTTGGGGACCTTGCTGGCCTTATCAGTCTCGTCAGCCTGTGCAGGAGGAAACTGTTCTCTCTTTTGTCGTCCTCGTTATCAGCAAGGTTGGTGTTGCAGAATGTGCTTGGTTGGGGTAACCGTGACCGGGGGGTGAATTTAATGCCAATGTTAACCAGTGCTGCCATTTTATCAGCGAATCCCAAAAGGGGTGAGGCAGGGGAGAGGAGTGAAGGCAGGAGGAATTAGGAGACTGATCCATGAGCTGGTTGTCAACACGCTGACATTGAGACTGTGATGTTTTGCCTTTGTGGCGCAAAGGCTGCTGTTTGTCAGGGTGCATCACCTTAGGCCTGGCCAATGGATGTCGCAGACAGAACCAATGAAAGTTTGTCAGTACTTTGAACTTGGGATCTGTTTGGGTGTAGGCCATCTGCCCTGAAAAGATGAAGAGTTTGAAGTTTTCAATAGGGTTGATCCCTTTCAGACTACTGCAGGTTTTGCTGAGCCATGTGTTGAGTACTAAGACTCTGCTAAACCCGATGATACCTTTGTTGACCGCTGGCAGTGATCCACTAATAACAAAAAAAACCTGGGCTTACTGTTTGTCCAGACAATTAAACAGTTCAATGAAATACTGCATTAGCACTTCAGAATGCTCTCTACAAACTTGGTCCCCACACGTAGAATAGTTTGATTAATGTTAAGATGTTTGCTAATCACTTAATTTTCTCTTTTATGTCACAGACAAAAGCATCTAGAAAGAAATACGTTACAGTTTGAATCGTCTCCTTAGATGCGCCCCCCCCAGATTATCTCTGAGGGTAGATATCCCACAGCACATTTCTTGACTGGTTTCATTTCAGTGGGTCTTGGGAAAGTTATTGTGTCATTTATAGCTAGCTGTCCATTTAAATCTTGTCGAGGTGAATTCTGATGAACTAGCTCACCGGCAAAAGACATTGACAGAGTGTCGTGAAGTTCAGAAGACTTCTCCAGCGTGAATATCCAATCTTCTGTAACAATTTATGACAGTCTGTCCACTTCATCGATTCTGATGAGCAGGGAGGCATAGTGCAGAGCACAATTCTGTCAGTAGTCCACTAGGGCTGTCAAAATTGGCAATTTTCCTTCTAAAAAAACGCATAGGTTTGAATATATTCAAAATCTGTTTCTTACGCAATAGTTCCATAAGAGGTAGCCTAGAAATCTAGACGCACCCTAGGGGCAGCAAATGTAATTTGCAGCCAGGGGGTCTAGCAACTCTCTGTTGGCTTGCAAGCTGGAAAAACCAAACTCTGGCCGGGCCAGTCACATTGGCCCTCATTTATGAAACGTGCGTACGACCAAAAACGGGCATAGGACGGGCGTACGCTGTTTCCTACGCAAAGCAAGGGATTTATCAATTTGAACGTGAGCGTAGGCTGCGATAAAATCTCACGTCTGGTCTGAACTCGTGTACACAAGTTTTCGAGTCAGTATGGACTTGCGGTGCAGCATATAAAAAGTTTATCAGGAGAAGGAGAAGTCATCAGTTGATCACTTATCAGCAATGGCAGATCTGGCTCTTTTAAAAGACCTTTATTCGCCGGTACAACAGTGCACACATACGCGCACGGGCCACGGTGGAGCGCCCCATCGGATTGATTAAGGGCAGATGGCTCATGGTCTTGCATCAGCGGGGGGGGGGACCCTACACGGCAGAAAAATTCTGCAACATTGTTTTAGCCTGTGGGGTTCTGGAGCCAGATGACCCGAAGCCCTGAGAGCAGTGTCCAGCACAGCCCCAACTGGGGCTATACGAAGGAGACAGGATATTATTCCTCGCTTTTAAAAGGTATAGTGTTATGTTTGGCAATGATAGCCTACTCAATACAGGAAACATGATGATGCACAACATTTATTTCTGCCATTGACCGATATATTTCGGCTTGTTTTTCCAGCCCCTCTGCTGTCAGGAGACAGGGTCGAGGTGGGGGTCCAGCACGGGGGGGGCGGAGGGCACGCGCTCTCCCTCACAGTTCTACTCATGAAAAAAACACGAGTAAAATAAAAGACACTGCATAAACTCCGCTACTGTGTGTTTATTTAAATATATGTAAACCATGGAGGCCTATGAGATTGCAATATAAGCCTGTATATTACTATGGGGACTATAGCATACATATGTCAAGGATGTATAAATTAAATAAACTTCAGCTGGAGTCCGTCAACACTGTTGACTGCATCAGTGATCTCTTTCCATTCCGTATTCTTTCTATAGCCTTTAATAACAGTTTTCAGGCTGACAAATCTACACACGTTAGTGCAAATGAACCTGAGATATCAGGGTTTCACTCTCCACCTCTGAAAAGTGCCGCTTCTTAGCCGGATTACGTCTCACCATGTCGTAAATTTTAGGGGCGAGGCCTCAAAACCCAGAATATATTGGGGCGTGATATTTAAATTACGATCATTTCCAGCCGCTGCATTTATCAATGTACGACCATTCTTACGCTCTGATTGGTGTGATACGAACGTTTCATGAATCACACGTGAAGCCTGTCGTAAGAGGATTTCTGCGCTGGTTTCTACATTAGGTTGATAAATGAGGGCCATTGTGTATAAAGTCGGTGGGTGGGCTCATGGCTGCTGCTGCTGGGAACAGCGGTCTTTTAAATCGGCTTTGGCTCTGGAAGACTTGGAGTTAAGCTTTTCTTTGAGAAAAGAACAAAGAACAGCCCTGAAGTCATTATTAAAAAAGAAAGATGTGTTCGGAGTTTTGCCGACTGGGTATGGCAAAAGTTTAATCTGTCAACTAGCTCTTCGTTGCTCTGCCTGGTTGTAGCGCAATCCTATTGCGTGCAGAGGGAATTTGAAAGACAAGCATTTATCCCGCCCCTCGGATTGAGCCCTGTCAATGGTGAACATTGATGTGGGTCTGGCTTGTCAGGCTACATAAAAGGGCAAACCAATACAACTCCCTCTCTCTAGAGAGTGCCGGAGTGATGTACTGCACATGATGCGGGTTACACCACAATCACATATCCGGTTTTAATTTGGTCATAAAACACCAAATCTCTTTCTGTTCTTTGAAGTTCTTTGGCGATTTTGGCGTCGGCTCTTACATTCAGAAGTTCCCGATTCTTGTCTTCTCTTCAGATTCGTCGGCGTTTTTGTTGCGTTTTGTTCTTCACCCTCGTTTGTTTACTTTGGGTAGTGCCAGTCGGCGGATAGTAACGTCATCAACACGACAACTCCCTTGCTGTGAATTCTCTGGCTTGGCTCAAATGGACGTTACACAGACAGGAAGCTGAACATTAGTAGAACTCGCGAGGCAGTCAGCCACGGCAGTGTTGTTTTTTTTTCACAATCGAATATTATTTTCCGTATGTCTTGTTTTTGTACAATTTGAATATATATATATATATATATATATATATATATATTTGAATTTAGAATATTCGTTGCCAAAAGTCCACTAAGTTACTGTTTGGGTCCGCTGACGTTGTGGTTAGCAGAAGGCAGTTGGAAGTGGAAGTAGGAAGTGCAAAAGCGAGACTATCCAGTCAATTTACCAAAAGACACCCCCCACTATTGTTTATGTCTCCTTTACATCACCCCAGACAACGAGAGATTCATCTTAGTGGTTGAAAAACAAAATACAAAATCACAGATCTTTTTTTTAAGGACAACGCCAGAAAAGAGAAGGCATGGAGTTAAATAACAGGAGTGCTTGGAGTGAAAGGTACTAGCTAACAAACACGTGATTGTTCTGTAAAGTACTTATAGAGACAATATAATCTGCGAGTCGGGCAGGCAAGCTTCTCCGCTTCTGAGACGCTCCTGGCACACCCGTCGCTATGACGCTATGATCCCCAAAAATGCTTGTGTCCCCCCACTTGAGGCACAGATCTCTTAAAAAAAATACTTTAATTTTATATTATCATAGTTGCTAATTTTGTGTTGCATTAATGTTGCATTCTTTATCATTAAAACATAAAAAATATAAAGAAACAATGGTGTGATTTTGTTTGATTGATGGGAATCTACACCGCAACAGCCTATCACGGCCTTACTAAAAAGAAAGTTAGGCTACGTACGTGACGTAGCCTACGTCATTGTAGCCGCTCAACAGCTACCGCACATTTTTTGAAAGCTGGATGAGTTTTCGCCGGCTTACTCGCTTCAGTTCGTCATGGATATCCGTAAGTGGTTGAAAAGCCCACCAACAGTCTCCTCTGCCAAATTGGATACGACACCGACGCCTCCTGATGTTGGAGAAGGAGACCCCGGACGACAGTCTGAGCCTGATGCTAGTAGCTCCGTGGAGCCCGACCCTGGGCCTGACAAGACCTGCAGGTCAAGTGCATCGTACGCGACCTTCTCCATTAAGGGATTTAATGATTGGAAACATGCAATTGAAACAGGCAAGGGCTTAAATAAGCATGCAGCTTCCTCCACTCAAAGGACCGGTAGGTTGTGTGTGTGTGTGTGTGTGTGTGTGTGTGTGTGTGTGTGTGTGTGTGTGTGTGTGTGTGTGTGTGTGTGTGTGTGAGAGTCTCATGGCAATGCATATCCCTCTGTTGACTGCTTTAAAATGCAATGTTTGAGAGATGCTTCTGGTGTTACATCTAATATGTTGTATAGTCAAGTGTTTTATGGATATTCATAACATTGCTTCTATGTAATGTGGTGTAGGCTATAGGCTAGCTGGTCATATTGCTGTTGGTTATGTTTAACGTGATGATTACGTGCTGCGTGAATAGAGTATACGATTATTATAAATATACGTACTGTAGGCTAATAATAATTGTGCCCTCCCATGCATTTCATATGCCCCCCTTAAGACTGAGGTCTGGCGACTGGTCTGGCTCCTGGTATGATATGGCACGTGGCGGAGGACGGAACAAAACCACGGCGCAGCCGGAATGCAGCACAGACACGCCTGGTGGAGAATCCGAGTAAGACTCTCTCACTGAGCTGAAATGCAAACACTTCGCCCCAACACATGTTTCTGGTTAAATTAAAGGCATGATTTTTTTAAATAGATTCTGTTCTGAGATAAAACATAACTAATATTTGAATCCTAAAATTGAAAATCAAATATTTACCAAACAAACGAATATCCAAATAGTCGATTAATCAGGTCCGGCCCCAGAAATTTGTGCATTGTCTACATTATGCTGCAAGTTGAGCTGTAACACAAATGGGCTTTTAAGTGTGTATGCACTTTACATGTTTTTTCAATGCATTACAGTATACAGTACAATGAATGGTTTATTCTTTGCTAAATAAAGAATAATGAAATGGTAAAAAGTTTTGGGGTCAACTATGCACATAATATTATATTACAAGGTACCCTTATGAATTCCCTTTGTATTTCAGTCATGTATGATTATTGATTTGATGTGAAGTATCGATATCGTATCGCGACCTAAGGTATCAATATTAAATTATGAGGTCCTTGCCAGTACCCAGAAATGCTATTTATTATCTTCTTAGACAGAGTTAACTTTAGTTGTAGATGCAGCTAAATGTAATAAACATCCTTTGTGTGTAACGTATTTTTAGTTTTACTGAAACTGATGATAAATTAAACTACATTGATGTTATTGTTAAAGGTTTTTACTGGAACAAAAGCAAAAAAGTTGTTCTTCTGAACTTACAAACAACGCATTGAAGAGATCTCTCATCACTTTTTTGAATAAACACAATTTGAAATGGGTGTAGTGTTGTGAAAAGACATGTATCTCTCAGTCATTTATTAAAACAAATCTGAGCTAAATTATTCATGACTAAGATACGATACCATAATTACCTTTCATTCATTTGCACGGATTAGAGTGGCTTTCTATTTAGCTCTTTTGCTAAATGGAATATTGAAAAGCCAATCCCCAGTAAATGTTAACACGGTCTTAAGGTACAGAGGCACGATTATGTTTTATGACATAATGAATATGTATCCTCTCTCTCTGCATGAACCTGAGAACAATAGCAGTGGGCAAATAGGAAGTTTACTAGACACACTGTGTCTGGCATGCCGTCAGCCAGTGTCTGCTTCAATATTAGTTTAACTGTTTCCCACATACAACTAATTAATACGAGTATTAAATGCATCCATCGGTGCGCTCAGTCAATATGGGAATGGGCTCAACTTTATCAAACAAACTGGGTAGGTGGTGGACAAGTTAGTCTTGAGCCCTGCTCTAGCCCAACATCAAAAGATATTTCTTTAGTTAATTTTTGATTGCCATCATAATTAGACAGGGAAATATGAACATGTCTGACATTAGTAGCGAAGCCTAACATGACCTGAATTATTTATTTTTTTTATATATGGCTTATGTATTGAGACTACAGAAAAAACAATTCTACAAACTATACTAATACTAACACTGATAAACTGTTCACAATGACATATTTGTGAAACAGCTTAATATGTCTTGGTTTAAAAGTAATAATTTTCACAAGTGAATCAGATTGAACTCCCCTTTAAGTCAGACAGGTCACTGACGGCTATCAGTTGGCTATACCCTTGATCTATTGTAGCCTTAAAGGGCCCGTCATCAAAATTCTCATTGGAAAGATATACTGAAATGAAAATCCCCTCATTTCTAATTTTCTCCCCTCAAAATCAATTTCTAGATTGGTGGCACACCCAGGGTGTAAATGCATCCATCGGTGCTCTCAGTCAATATGGGAATGAGCTCAACTTGCTTTTCTTATTTGGATTTAGGAGAAAGGATGTCGGTTTATGTGTAGCCAACATAACATTTACACCCTAGAGTTAAGAACATCAGTGGTACAGTATACTGTGAGTATAACACTGCATTAATGCATTTGCACAGAATAAAGTTGTGTTGTGACACTGACAATATGCTACAGTTCCTTTATCAAACAAACTGGGTAGGCGGTGGACAAAAAACATGAATTCTACTAAATTACATACAAAAACAAACGTACTTGCATACAAATGTCAATGGATTGCCAAGTGTCTTTTTTACAATGTGTGCAATGAGAAAGCATCAATCTCCGGACTGCTGAGTTTCTTACTGGGTTACTACATGAATTTGAAGCCAGGCCATTTCACAAAAGTTTGTGAATTTAGCCTGATGTCTGGAAGAGCAATTTGGATGTTTTGTCCAATTGTTTGGATTAGAAATGCAAAAGATATTGTTAAATATATAGATAAAAGAAGCACACATTGGCTTTTGCCCTAGCCGCTGGCCACTCCCCCTCTCGCACTTCACACTGACTGAGCAGAGCGCAGGACCAGAGACAGAGAGGGTCGAAAGAAAGCAGCGGAGCTTTGACAGCTAAAATGTGAAATACACCTCATCGCGACTGTTACCCCCGTGAATCAAATCCCCTACTTCACCGTTAACTGTCAAGCCACTAAACCTGTATGGAAATTAACACCTGTTAAATTCGTTAACGATCTCTCTCTCTCTCTCTCTCTCTCTCTCTCTCTCTGTCTCTCTCTCTCTCTGTCTCTCTCTGTGCACACACACACACACACACACACACACACACACACACACACACACACACACACACACACAGTCCAGTTCTGGTGGTTGATTAATGCAGTTATGTGTTGTTTAGCTCTCATAACGGGCCGGGTGGGTAGCACACTGCCACGAGTCCATGAGGCTAATGTCTGATTACTCCACATTTTCTTTTTTTAAAGATTATTTTTTTGGACTTTTCCGCCTTTATTCGACAGGACAGCTAGTTGAGAAAGGGGAGAGAAAGTGGGAAGACACGCAGGAAATTGTCACAGGTCGGATTATAACCCTGGACCACTGCATCTAGGCGTAAACCTCTAATTATATGTGCGCCTGCTCTACCCACTTCTCCAACCTGGCCACATTACTCCACATTTTCATTTTGATATTTTGTGATTACATTCTGAATCTGTAACGTTCTCTGTCAGGTAAATCAGTAAGTTAGTAAGAGGGTATACAGGGGAGTTGCTATGAAGTGGTTTGAGGTCCTTCAGTAAGTAATTTTGGGGTACAATTTGGTTTTGAAGAATTCTACAGGCAGCAATACCACAGGCCAAGCAATCGGCCCGTTCCAAACAGGCACATTTTCAGCGGGCACTGCACTAGTTTAATACAATAGCAGGAAAATTGTTGTTTGTTTATTCAAAGTCAAAGACAGTCCAAAGTAGTGCAACTTTGCACATTGTTGTGGGTCTGAGGTGCATGTCACATTTTATTTTTTTTTTGTGGAAAAATGTCTTCAGTCCAGGAAGACTCGTTTTCCCCTCCATTTTCTCTTTTCTTTCCTGTCATTCCCAGCAGCCTCGTCATTTAATTGTTTTGCCTGCATACTCACTGGTGTTGCCTAGCACCGAGATGACTATGAATGATATTATGTGGAAAATTACAGGTGCTTGAAGGCTTAATGGAAAACAACATTTTTTTTGAGACAGTGTGAGTATTTCTTTTTTTTTTTTAACTACTGGCACCTGCGTGACCTGCAAATTCTACTTTTTTTTATTTTATGTTGAAAAACAAGGAGGGAGGTAGTGTGCCAGAGTTGGCCAATGTGTGTGAGAGGGGGAGGGTCCGTGAGTTTTTAGTCAAGTGCGTTGGTAACGCCATCTACACTTGTGTGCCTCGCTTTCAAGGCGTCACAGTTATTGTCCGTAAAAGTCAATCATGTCGAAATGAACCATTGAGGTCGACGAGATACAGTCAGAAGAGGCCGTGGCGAAAAAGGCAAGAACACGCACTGTTTCCAACAGGGATGGCTGAGGGAGTTTACATGAATTAGATTTAGCAAAAACACCAACACCATGAACTGTATCTACTGCACTAGATGTGGTCCACAACATGCGGGGAAAACCAAGTTTGCCGAGGCATCTGGCACCGCACAGTTTAAACATGGCAACTTAAAACCTAAAATATGCAGAGTTAAAATGAAGAAAATGTGAAAAATTGCGTTGCAGGTTGACTTTAAAGTGTGCGCCCCTAAATTTTCTGCCCGTGCCCCTAACATTTTCAGTTATGGGCTGCAGTGCTCCTAGTAAAAATTATCACTAAATATGATTGGCATCATAATTAGACAGGCAAATATGAACATGTCTGACATTAGTAGCGAAGCCTAATATTACCTGCATTTTTTTTTACAGCATAGTGAGACTTTATGGCTTATGTATTGAGACAAAAGAAAAACCAATGCTACAAACTATACTAATACTAACACTGATAAACTGTTCACATTGAAATATTTGTGAAACAGCTTAATATGTCTTAGTTTAAAAGTAATACTTTTCAGAAGTGAAGCCATCAGGTAATCAGATTGAACTCCCCTTTTAAATTAGATAGGTCACTGACGGCTATTTGTTTTGTCTGAAATTTGACCTTCAATTTCAAAAAGGATCTACAAAAGGGAAAAGGCATTACATTCAGGTGCAAAATAAATTTCAGCCATTGAGAAGATTATGCAAAATAACATGAATGACACAAGTCATTTGTGAGAGGATATAATTATTGTTATTGGGTATTGTATATTCATTTGTTGAGTGTTTGCCATCATGATATAATACATCAAGGTGTGTGTGTGTGTTGAACTAAATAATGCCATGCATTTATAGCTAACAGGCACATGGGCACAGCTCTCAGGACATTTCTGTGTTTGTGTGTGGTCAATTTCATTACAGATCATTTTAACTTTATTAATCATTACATGCCAGTGGTCACATGTTGGTTGGTCAGTTGGACTTTGAGGTTTTCAAGGGTTTTTATTTTATTTTTCTGTTTCTGTGTAATATCTGTTTGAGTTAAGCTTTCAGCCATATTATCATGTTGTCATGTTCCATTTGGCACCTGTAAAGCAGGCGCGACGAGGATGCAGGTTTTAACCACAAAGGCATCTGAAAAAACACAAGGTTAATATTTGGAATATTAGACAACACAACAAAAGATCTGTAAACATACATTATTCCACATTTTAATTAAGTTAATATCAAAGTGAATTCAAATCAAATACAGAAAGTTTAACTGAGGCAATATACTGTATAGCTATACATACTGTAGTACAGAACAACAGTGCATTTGATAAAGATCTAATTACAATTCTACAAGACATATTCAAATATCCTTCTGCATAATGATGTAAGATTAGATCAGGCACTAAACAAACATATTCACAGCGTCTCAAGGGCACTACATGAACTGTTCCAGAGCTGTGCAGGAATGATGAGGTGGGGGAAGACACAGAAAAACACAAGGCTGCAGTTTACAATTTAAAATACTGATGAATTACAGGTCAACAACCTCTCAGTGGTTGTATGGGTGGACACACAGAGGGTAGAACAGGAGAATGGGCAGGGGCAGTTGTGCTGTAGACCGTAATCTGTGCTTACCAGTGCAGCTCTCTGTGGCGGGGAGCAAATAAATCTGCCAAGCAGCAGCAGATTCATACAATCCCTCAGGTGGCTCTGTTCATTTATCTACATTTGCCAGGGCTTCCAGCTGCCAAAAGCAGGTGGCACACCTTGGCTTGGAAATTGTCTGTTTTTAAGATGTAGAGCTCTTTACTCGGGTGGGAGAGCAGACAGTGAGCGGCTGGTAGGGGTTAAAAGGGTGCCAGTGGGGTATAGGTGACAAGGTCATAAGGTGAAGGTTATCAATACCCTTGATCCATTGTAGCCTTGAAAGGCCTGTCATCAAAATTGTCTCATTGGAAAGATAAATTGAAAGGAAAATGCCCTCATTTCTAATTTCCTCCCCTCAAATTCAATTTCTAGATTGGTGACACACCCAGGGAGTCAAAGGCAGTGCCTGCAGGGAGGGGGGGGGGGTAGCATTAGAGGAGAGGCAGAAGGAACCCACACCACCAGATAAGAAATTATAGATGGAAATAATCTGGGGATCTATTTCCTCTCCTCCCCTCCCAGGCCGGCTGCAAATATGATAACGGTGAAGAGGGAAATTAAAAGTCACTGTGATGCACCTCATTGCAGCTAGCACTTGTTGGGGACCAAGGTGCTTCTTGGGATTGCACTTGGGGCCCTAAACAGCTGCTAGCCAGCACACATTGGCTGTTTAATTCATATTAATGCACTGCTAACCTGGAACAGCATCCACACTTTACACTGCTCATTTCTGCACCCAGCCACATAATTAGATCTAGTTTGTAGACATAGTGAAGGAACAAATGCATTAAGGACTCTTCAAAAAAACCCATTATATTTTCATGTAAATATCTTGTTCGTTTGGTCACATAATAGTCAACTTGTGGGCCAAAGTTTTGATATCTGCTCT
This sequence comes from Sander lucioperca, assembly GCF_008315115.2. Lineage (NCBI taxonomy): Eukaryota > Metazoa > Chordata > Actinopteri > Perciformes > Percidae > Sander > Sander lucioperca. The sequence continues at coordinate 30,245,092 of NC_050175.1, forward strand.
TCTATTCAGAATATAGTCTACAGCCACACTAGTGGCTCTGTGAGTCTTTAACAAGGCACAGTGATGCATTTAAATTTTGACCTGGAGGTAAAAAGTGAAAGGAACACCAAAATGATTGCTTTTCATCCTGTGGGGACCATGAATATCCATAACAAATTTCATGGTAATCCGTCTAATAGATGTTGAGATATTTTGCTAAAAAACACACCAAGTTATATACTAACATTCATGCCAATTCATTCAATAGTTGTTGAGATATGTGGGTATGGACTAAAGTGACTGCGCTAATAATAAAAATCCTGTGGTTATGGTATGGCGATCTGTCATACAGAAATTATATTACTTTGAAATGTAAATAATGTCCCACATCAGATCAGGATCTATTTTAATTGGCCATTTCACCCCGTTTTATGATGACCCTGTGTATTTAGCAAGTTCCAGATCACATTTGATATAACAGTCACTTCTAGAGTGTAGTCAACATTTTTGCAATGACATGGGGAAGTCTAATGCATAAACATCCCCATAGTCATATCCCCCCTTGGTCTTTTGGCATTTAATTGCATCTCCGTTTGAATTCAAATGTGGCACTACTTTGCTTTCAGTTGCTTTGAAATAGAATGGGGTACAAGGCGGAAAGGAATCAGCATAAGCAAACATGGATATGACTTTTCAAACAGCCTTGCTCACCATTTTTTTTTTCTTCTAAAGAGCTTAAAGATTGACATGAGTAACTTTGATGGTTTTCTCTCACTGCTCTCAGGATAATGATGGAATACACACAGCACATAAGGAGAAACATCAATCAAAGCCATTCATGATTTTCAACATATAGTATAGCATAAAATCATTAAGAAATTAGACAAATTCATGACCTTCTGTTCCAAATCTGAATATATTCAATGGTCTATTTATTGAGGTGTGAAAATATGTCTTCTCTCGCTTTCTCTGTTAAGTGAAGTAGAGTATCACCATCTGCCTAAAATGTCCCTGGATATCAGCGGTGCTTGATGGTCTCCCCCAACATTGAAGGCATTATGCAGGAAACCACTGCGATTACACATCATTAGAGGCGGTGCAATGCTGCTGACTATATTTTTTTTTAAGAGCAGGTCATGGGTAAGTAACAAGGAGAAAAGTGCAGGAGTGGCAGATTTCTTCCTATGCATGTGGTCAAGTTTTACGGTATCACATCATGTCTACTTTGACACTTTGAAAGAAAACTGCCTTCAAAGCAGTATCATCACTTCAGAGGAGAGAAGGCAACGTTTCTAAAAACATCGCAGCACATCACAACACATTGAAGATGGTTAACAACTGCAGTATTGCATGATTTTTGCGAAACAATTATTTAAATTCCCAATAATTGGTTTACATTACAGTGCATTGGCTTCCACACAAATTTAGTGTGTTTTTGGGGCTCATTAGAAAAGCTACGTGAGCCACTGCTGTGATTGGCTGGCTGTACGTGGGGGTCACTGGCTCTGATTTTATTTGTATTGTGTTGTTCCAATTCAGAAAGTATTACCCAGGTAAAAGTCATACCAAGGTTTGTGTCTTGTTTCACTGTTGACTTTTTAGCCTTAAAGGAATAGTTTAACATTTTGGGAAAGAACGCTTATTCGCTTTCTTGCCAAGAGTTAGAAGAGAAGGGTGGTATCAATCTTCTAATCTAATTATTGGCAAAAAAAGCAGTTTTTCCTCTATGTTGATATTACCGCGGCGGCCCGCCACGGTAAAATTTCTGCCGCCATGGTATCAGAAATGGGGCAGACGCACCACAGGGTTTCCGCTATGTACACCGCACACCGTTGCTCCTTCAGCTATTTATGAAAGTCATAAAGTCGTTATTACACAACTCTGCAGAGCTGTGTGCTCTACTGAACTCAAGCGAACTGTCATCCGCTCTCTCTCTCCCCTTAGGGTGAGCAACTAGAACGGTGACAGGACGTCATCACTCGCAAAGTCATGGCAACCAAATAAATATCAGGGCAAGTACTACTTGTCACTCAATCAAATCAATGTAGGAGACGCTGTATTTCTCCGACATGCTGTATTAACGTTACTGTTTTAAAACCGTTTTCCAGGTTAGTGGGGGTGCATACCGCTCAAAACTAGGGCTGAACGATTAATTGCATTTGCGATAATATCGCGATATGTTAAAACGCGATTTCCTAATCTCAAGGCTGCGATTTGGTCACATGACTCGCGAGAGCAAATCAGTCTGCACTCCACAGAGAAAGCATCAACATAGCATGCTACCGCTACGCCGTACCTTGAGCTCATTTCTGTCATTCAAACAACTCTGAGTTGTAGTTTAAAACTTTTACAGACATTTTAATAAAATTAAGGGTTTTATTAGGGCTTGAGTCCATACATGCAGTTAATGAATACAGGCACACAGAACTCAAGGCTCGGTTGGCAACGATTAGCTCTGGTTAGCGGTTAGCTCCGTTTAGCGGTTAGCTCCGTTATAAAGATATGAGTGGACGAGCTGCCACTGAGAGGGGTAACAATCAGACTGATAAATGACGTTCGGGGAGCTTTCACAGCAGCGTGGCCGCGGTGTTTCAACAGTTTTATTAGTAATTTAATCCCATAATAAGTTAATCCCACGGCAAGAACACCAGCAACTAGCTAACGTAACGATAACGAAACTCTCTGAGCAGCAAGTGCACATGGCAGCACGCAACTTCATGAGGGGGAGGGGCTGGAGGCAGCTCCTCTCTGTGCACTGTAAAAAATACACGTGTGTGTGTGTGTGTGTGTGTGTGTACTATATACTATATTTGTTGTACTTATTTAACTGTCTAGTGTGTAATTGTGTGTTGTTCATACTATAAAATTATTTATTGTTTGTCTTTGTTGAATAATACAGAAGACAAAGAGCTTCAATATTTGGGAAAAAAATCGCAATTAGATTATTTTCAAAAATCGTTCAGCCCTACTCAAAACCAACATGAAAAACGTAGCTAGTAATGTTCACTCAGCGTTTTGTTTTGTTGTTAAACTGTTGCTGCTGAAAAACAATTCTAGAGGAAACACAGGAAAAAGTGAATAAATACATTTTCCAAAATGTCAAACCATTCCTTTAACCAAATGGCTTACCTGACTAACTCAACCATACTGACATATGACCTATCATTAACCAAGTATATTGAGTTGTCTATACATAGAAATCATAATCATACGATAAAAGCTGAATACTGTTTCTCTAAACTATCTTATGCAAATAGTTGGAATGTAATTTCTTGGAGACAAGGAGGCAAAACTGTTACATTGTGGATATTATCATAAGCATTTGAGCTCTTGCTGGTGTGTGCTTGTACATGTGTTTTAAGCGTCAGTTGGAACAGAGTGTATTAACGTTGCAGTAAATTTCATTCCAGCTAATGCTCCAGTTGCTTAAGCTGACCACTCACTTGGGGAGAATTGTGGCTGTTTGCCCTCTGTGGCCATCAGAGGAGGCTTCCCCAGATAACAGATTCTGGTTTTTATTGAATTGGAAGGTTTGTATTATTCAAACTTGACATGCCTGAGGCACTCGGGGGCTCTCGGACAACTAGGCTAGCTGATTTGTGTCAAACATGTTTGATATAATCTGCATGTGTCCTTGTTAGGTTGTGTAGTAGGCTAATATTATCAGGTTCTTCTTATCAATTTCCTTCTTTCTTTTGGATGGGTGTCTGTTGGCAGACATTGCGAATTAACTTAGAGACCCCGGTGTATTAAGTATAGCAGTGTGGTGAGACGCGGTTTGTTGAGCTCTGTTGGACTGAGAGCGAGCCTGCACCTTTTTTGCCTACTTGTCTTTTGTTGAGAACTGCTGAGCCGACAACCTCCAGATTGTTTTCTTTTGGACCAACCAGACACTAATAAAGATCCAACTACCTGTCATTCTCGTAACACTCTGTAGTGTGTTGAAGTCACAGATTGGAACTGGCAAACGGTTAAATTCAATGAGTTGCTAATTTGAATTAGACAATGATTTACTTAATGATTATTTATGCTGCACAGTGCCTGCTGATCACATTCCAAATAGAGGGTTACTGTAAAACGTTGTTTGACTTCATATTACATACAACCTTTCAGGCTTGTAAACTGCATGATGCATAGTTTGTGTTCTGCATAATAACCCACACTGACTGAGCTCCTTTTATAACAATGGCTACCTGTACATCGAGATCATTCTCTTTGACTTCTTTTTGTCTTCTTCAGTAAACAACTGTGCTTACACAGTGAGTGGCTGGTCATAGGTCTTGCAGGATAAGTTTGAGTCAGAATTTAGTCTTTAATTATAGCGAAGCGCATGACTTCAGTCCTTTGTCAAAACATGTTACATGTACATGTTGGCTTTAACAACTAAAAAGAGTATGTGCATGTGTTATATGTGAGGACTCACAAAATTGCAGATTGAAAAATCTTCTATAACATGTTTGATCACAATTTGATCTATAGTTTTTGGGCAGGTGTGTATGTATGTTTTGTGTGATTCATTAGCTCATTTCAGAATGGCCTCTTCTTTTTGGGGTTTTAAAGCCCTTTTGAATTTATATTTGCATACTGCCTCCTGTTGCTGTCCATGGCTCTGATCATGACATTCTGCCAGACACGGGGAGGATATGCTCTGGGCATCAAAGTCCCACCAAGACACTAAACCATGTGTTGCAATTTGGGAATAGCAAATTATCTAGAAATTAAGCCAAGTCTATGTTAATGACCCTGTGGCTGCATGGCTGAAGAGAGAAATTAATTCACTCGAGTCTATTTTTAGACTCCTGTCTTCAGGTCCTTTGTCCATACGACATTTTTATTTATAATAAATTGAAATGATCAGTTTAATCCCTTGAATTCTATTCAGATTAGTCTTTTTTTCAATCCAAAATATTTTATATCAGTTTAGTTTTGTTTACTGTAATTTGTTTACTGTAATTTGTTTACTATTCATTTTAAGATTTGAACAATCTGTACAGTATGAATTACCATCAACATTATTATTATTTAGAGAAACACAATTTCTCAAGGGTGCAATTCAAAACCCCATTTTTCCATTTTTGTTGTTGTTCCCAGTAGTGCCAGCAGTGTAGAGAAATGACTACATGCAGTGTGTCAGAATCTCCATGGGAAACCGATTAAGCTAAATGACTGCCTGGATGTCCAATTATTTTTTGAACTCTGCAATCTTATGGAGGAATTTGCAATATCATGCCTAGCGCTGTTACAATATCTTGAACTGGGTTATTTATGAAAATGTGCTCTGACCTGCAGATTATTGCATGGCATCCTGTGAGAAAATAAAATCGACAGCCATGGAAGTCATCTGTTGAACACTCAATCTGCATCTTTAAACATGCCTCCCAGGATATGAGTGGATGTAATTACAGAGTGTATAATGCACGCTTTCCAGTTTGACTGGGCTGTTTTTTCATTTATATGATAGTATTACCATTTTTATACAAAAATTTGAGAAAAACATCTGCATTAAATATTCAAACAAGAGGTCTGCTGTTTTGGTATTAAACAGTATTCCACTCAAAATATTAAGTTCTTCTAAAATAGATATATGCATATTGTTTGTTGACTAAACATTATTTTACCATGGTTACTAATTTTCCAATTAATTCTCCCCCAGCGTGCACAAATGTTCCGATCTGTCGTCATCAATCATAATGAGTTTTATAGTGTCTCCCATTGACCCCGTCATCTGGTCTACCTGCTGCCGCCCTTTCATATTCTTTTCATCTCATTAATTTAACAAATTTCAATTGTGTACATTTTTGACAGGTTTCATTTTCTGTCTGAAATTTTAAATGGTTTTTATCAGTGTGGAATTAAGGACTGCCAGCTCATGCATATATGTAAGTCTGAGTAAACAATGCAAGGTTAATAACATTCACTCAGACCTTTCCCTCCCTCACTCACTCAGTCGCTCGCTCACAGATGTGCCCCGCACACATCAGTGAAGACAAGGGTATTTAAAGAGGAATTAAGAAAAGAATGGAATCAAAAGGAAAGGGACATAGAATTGCGTTTAGCAGCGTTGCTGGCAAGGCAAACAAGTCAGAGACACAGAGGTTTGAACTCTGCAAAGACAGATTAATCACCTCCAGTCTTAGCAAGACAATATGCTACCAATCAATCAAGCCATGAAATTACTAACTGTGACAGCAATCTATTCTTCTGTTTAGCCCGTTTTGTATATATTTATTCTTGTGGTCAAACCACCTCCCCTTCAATCTGCTCCACCACAGGAATCTAGTTGACCTTTAGTTGATGGTTGATATCTGCCTCTGGCAGATGTCGTTTTATGAAAATGCCTTTTGATTAGGTCTACCTTCTGTTTCTGTTCATAACTTAACTTTATATAGAACAGACAGGCTGTCATCACTAAATGCTCTACAGAAACAATATATTGTACATTGTCCAACACATCCTCCAAACAAAAAAAACCAAAACACATTGTTTGTCATTACCTTCCAAAAAAAAACATATACAGTTTAAAGCTTTAATTGGATAAAAGCTGCAACTGCGGGGTGGATGGATGGGTCGACAAAACAGCAGACTTTAAAGATAAGATGTAATATTTCTGCATTAAAATGTCTAAAAAAAAAAACACGTTAGGTACGTACATTATACCAAATGTTTCCAACAATGTTCAAACCCATCTGTCATTTTAATTCAATGACAGGGACTGTGTCATTTGGTGATCACCTGTCAGTGGCATCGCATAACCTTTGACCCCTCTAGTTACTCTAACTGCCGTCAAAATATGGGGAAAACACCAGAAAATATGTTCAAGGCTGGCACCCACGTCACGGCCAAAATCGAGCCACAACAAAGGCCGTCCGCCCCGGAGATGCCGCCCCGCCCCGCCATCCTCACCAGCAAAGTAACTCTCCCAGCGACGGGAAGTAACGTTTCAACAAACCTCTTTCCCCCGGTGCTGAAAACATCCGAGAGGATGTTAGAGAGAGTGTGATTTTGTGGTTTTAGCTGCTGGCTAATGTTAGCTTGCTTGCTTGCTAACTGGTCAGCTACCACTACAAATAGAATCCAATTAATTATCTGTAGTTATTTCATTAGAATGACATAACATAAATGGACAAAACCTGAATAAAACATTAATACAATAACTCGTCTGTGAACAGATACATTTTAATCGGCAATGGTGGTTAACAATGAAGACAACAACTCCCATGATCCCGCGCAACTTCACAACTTCATGTTTACATTTATTGTTTCGATTGAGAGATCCCTAGCGACAGAAAATTATACATTGCTTTTTACTATGTGAGACCGCTGTTTGTTTCCCATTTCCGTGCTGACGGACAGTCAGCATGTTTTTAAAGCATCATCTTCCCCTAACCTAACCAAGTCATTGTGTGGCCTAAACCCAAACAAAACTTAACCACAGTGCTGTCACAGACAGCAGTGCTGACACAGAAAACAGATTTATATTTTAACAGATTTGTTACGGTTTTGGAAGGCCCAGACAAATGATGTTGTCCTGCTTGAGAGAGATGTCGGATCAGAAACGCTTCTATGTGTCGTTCTGGAGGGCATGGACAAACAACGTATTTTGTCATTTTATTTGGAGGACTTTCTTGATTTTGCAGAAGGTCTGTGTCGTGGGGAATTTTTACCCCCAGAGATCACACAGAGATTATAGTATCAATTCAAAAAGCATCTTGTTCTTTTATTTGACACAATCAGAGGATTAATATTGAGAAAATACAGTACAGCAACATGGTTTGAAATGTAGTTTAAATAATGTATGATTCTTTTCTCCTGTATATCTCAGATGGAAAATATCAAAAAGAGAATTTCTGATGGACGCAAATAGCACATTTCTCTTATTCATAAGTAAACAAGTCGAATCCATTGATTTTCAAAGCAAGATGCTTGATTATGTCTTCATTTTTTAAGCATGGTTGATTTTTAAATGAGTTAAGGGAATTTAAAATACAACAGGGAGTCTTAGGCTAGTCAAGGTTGCTTGCATGTACACATATATTTGCAGGCTGTGCTTAATGTGGCAAATGGCTTTTGATGCACATTTTGATTTACATAACTTCGGAGGAGGGATGTGGTAAAGGATTCCCTCAGCACCTAAGGACACGGGAAGATATTGCAGTGTATTAATGACTGCCTCTTCTCCCCAGCGAAGAATCAAACAGAAATTTCAAGCAGGACACACAGAGAGTGAGGCCGGGCAGGAAGATCCGACAGATTCCAGCATCACACACAGTCTGCCATATTCTATTACTGAATATGGATATGTAATGCTATGGCCTTCTTTTCTTCAGCTATCCTCCCCTGTTCCCCTCACCTACATTCCATAAAAAAAGTCCAAATATGTGGACAAATACACACACACACACACACACACACACACACACACACACTCTCTCTCTCTCTCTCTCTCTCTCTCTCTCTCTCTCTCTCTCTCTCTCTCTCTCTCTCTCTCTCTCTCTCACACACACACACTCTCACACACACACACACACACACACACACACAAATCAAAGCTTGTTTTTATCAATAGAACATTTCTGTTGTATTTGAGAAACGGCTCCTGAGAAAGCCTGAACATACATCGGGTCTTTCAGGGTTGGACTTGGATCATTTCTGTCATACTGTCATGTATGCAGACGCTTGCCCCAGAACCACTCAGGGGATCAATAAGTAATGTTTGCATATTCACTCTCCCAGGCTCTAGCAGCACAAAGCCCCATCATTTACCCAGACTGCATTAGCAGCGAGATAAAGGTCTATGTGTTTTCTCGCTTAGCTATTTGAAACACAGGGGGAATGTATTTATATTGCCCCCATTAATATCAAACATAACTAATGAGGTGTGATTATCCTGTGTGCTTATTGTGATAATGATGCGCATCACACAATAATAAAGAGCCTCTAAGCGGGGAAGGCTTGACTTGGCTTTTCGGTTATAGTGGCCATTCTTAGCTTTGAGTAAATTTCAATCCCTTTGAGCATTTGTTACTTCCATGAAGCAGTAAATCAACTGTAGCGCAGAGGATAATCTAACAATAAAATAGCTCCCACTGGAGAAAGTGCAGCACAGACTTGACAATGCTTTATAATAATGACGAGACTTATCTATCCACCTAACATAAACATGACACAATACTCCATTATCAGCCCTAAGGATCATACAGTACAAAAGGCTGCATGTGAATGCAATTAATGTCTGATCATTTAGACCGCACCTCTTCACATGCATGTACATATTATTTATTTTTCTTTTCCCTTTCTGTTTTTCTCTATATCTGCCGGTCACCATGTATTTACTGGTAGATTAATTCTCCTTTCTTCAGACCATAGCCAGGGCCCACATTTAGTGTGAATGGGTCACCATGTGTTATATGACCTGGCTTGGCTTTGGTGTTTCTATAATAATTATGGGATTACTATAGGGTTACGGTAGAATCCCTGCAGGATTATTATAAGCAGTGGTAGAAGATGTGTTAAGATCTTTTACTTAAGTAATTATACCAAATACTACCAATACATCAATGTAGAAAACCATTGCAAGTAGTACTTGTAGTACCTGTTCCAGAAAAAAATGATGACATTACATTGTTACTCATGCAGCATAATATTGTATCGTTGTAACTAATAAAAGATTGCTGTTTTTATTTTATTTTAGAGGTGGAGCCAGTTTTAAAGGTAGGATTTTGAAGATCCATGACTTAGCCAACAAATTTGAACATCAACAACTTCTCAGTCCCTCCCCCCTTTCTGCTAAAGCCCAAAACGGTCTCCTAAGCCCCTCCCCCCCAGTGGATTTTTTTTTAATTACCTGCTTCATGTAGTTCTACTCGAACATAGGGTCAGTTTCAGCAAATATGACAGAAAGTTAGTTTTATATGTCTTACCTACTGCACCTTTTAACCTTGATATATACAGTTTGCTAGTTTAGTCTCCTGGTTCCCAACCTAGGGTTTGGGCCCCCTCCAAAGAGTCACAAGATAAATCGGAGGGGTCCTGAGATGATTAATGGGCTTAGAAAGAAGAACAAAAACAAAATTCTGCTACACACATTTGTATCTTTTCTTTTTTGATTTTTTTTTTTTTTTTGGGAAACATTGGATAATTTTTTACCTTTTTGTCCCTCAAATGAAAGCATCTGAGAAGTTTCGAGAGGAAATCAGTCTTTGGTGTAACTGATGTAACCTCTGACTCACTGGACGCTCCTTCCCTTCCACTATCTCCGCTATCTTTTTTTGCAAGGGCGTGGTTGCTGCATTTGGGACTTGGCCCCGCCCAAGACAATTGTGATTGATTTAAAGAAAAGCCAGAATGTTTTAATCCCTCTATCCCAGAATGTTAACTTGTGCAGCCAGACTGGCAATGCAAGAATACTGTCTTGATAATCTAACAATTTACTGTTATTTCATTTGATAAACTTATCATGTTTTTCAAATATAAAATCTGAAAAGTAGCAATCAACTATAGTCAGATAAATGTAGATGAGAAAAAAATACAATATTCCCTCAGAAATGTGGTGGCGTAGAAGTATAAAGTAGCAGAAAATGGAAATACTCAAGTAAAGTACTGTAAAAAATTGTACTTAAGTAGGCCACAGTACTGTAACATGAGCTGTTGAATGAACCTTTCAGATCCAGTAGTTAGTTCAAATGCTTAAGACAACATATGCTTACATTTTTCTGTACAACTTGCGGTTGTTCATCACAGTGGAAGAATACGTTATTGTACCACAAAGCCTCTTAGGCAGGAGGTCTGGATAGATTGGGGGCGTACACAATGTCTGACTTTAATGTGGGAGATCCCATCTCCTACCAACAGTCAATGGTGCTTTCTCATAATCCTGACCACATGCTCTCCCTAACATCAACCATGTAGTTTTCCTGTTAACCCAAACCATGATTTTTCCTTATCCATAGCAGAGTAATTTGAGTTGCCTAAACTTGGATTGTTATCCTGGCTAATATGTTAAAAATGGCTCTCTTTTGGGTCATCGTGTACTTTCTTCTTTTCTTCCTGAGCCAGCGTTCCCTTGTGGTGAAACGGCTTTTGTAAAACTCGTCTTTATTTCACTGTACTCATCCACAGCTATGGCTATTTTCTGTTTCTCTCTGCCGCAGGCAGGTGGTTTGATGCTTTATTCGCCATTTCTTTTGCGACTGATGAGACCTTGACATTGGTCACAGCTCTGTACCCAGCCTCTCTGCACTTCACTGTCAATTTTAAGCAAGTAGACCTTTTCATTTTTTGTTTGCCTTCTTCTGTGGCAGAGCTAATTTGATGGTGCTTCCTTTTTTACTAATGGTGAGATGTCTTCATGAACATTTTAAAAAGATTAAGCATCAACAATGTTTTTCATTGTTTTTTGCAGTGATAGTATGAGACAGACTAAGTGCCGTGCAGTCACACTGGGTTGCCTCACATTTATCATCATTGTTATTGTGACCTTAATAATATCTCTTTGATTGTGTGGTGTGTTACGTGCGCAGTGATTAATAGTGTGTGATTAACTGTTCAGTCAGTTTTCGTCACGGCACAAAAAAATTAAAAGATTTGTTGAGATGGGTTTAAATGTGACTCATTCTACATACATTAACACTTTCTATTCAAGATTTACAGAAAAACGGCTAAAGATAGATTAAAAAGGAAAAGCTTTTTGGAACATCAGTGTTTTTCCTCAAAACTATCCACTATGGCTGGGTATCGTTCAAAAATATTTGATACCGGTACCAATACCAATACCGTGACTTTGATACTGATTCCTACATTACACACTACGGCACAAATCTTTTATTCATTTTTCAGCCCCTACTACGTGAGGCCCATTGCCTAAAAAGTATTGAATTCGGTACCAAGGCCTACTATCCACTTAAACCACAGGTACTCCTGCACTGAATAGCCAGTGGCTATGAATGGATACTGTAGATGGACGCATTTCTCCTTTTTCAGAAACACTTTGTCATCCATCACTGTTTGACATTCTCTTTGCATGTCAAATAAACAATGGGGGATTTGAAATTATGTGAATTACTTCAATTGATGATGTATCTAACAAGATCAACCTCTTTCTCTCCTTATCCTGTCAATCAATAGAACTCTGTGGTGCTTTTCAGGGCCTTCCTTCCTCAGGATGCCATTTCATTGACTTGCTTTTTCTCTGTGTACTTCTGTCAGCTAAATGGTATTGTGGCATGAGCAATCGCTCACGAGGAAGCTTACCGAACATCAGGCAGAGAGCGCATGCTGGAAAAAATCGTTCTATTAATTAATGGTGTAATTAAGGTTTTGTCATTGACATGCCACTAGCTGACAGGGATGGATGGGGTACTTGGTCCTGCACCAGGCAGTCGCACATTCGATAATGAATGGCAGCTATTACCAGCACGTTTGGGTAGTGATGGGGCCACCTGCAAAGGCTTGGCTTCCCCACCTCTCCTTGCTCTCTCTCCTCCCCAAACCCCTTTATCTGTTCTCAACACTTTGGTTTCCCATTTCTGACCTTATCCTTCATTTAGCATCCTCCTAATTTAACACAGTCTCCCTTCCCGTTGTGCTCACACAGATTTACTAGACCCTGCTGCTCTAACTGCCTAAAATTATTCTCAGCTAATTTAACCAGAGAAAATCCTCTTTTCTCCTAATATTTTTTGTTTGCAATTATCGCCCCCTTTCTACATCCTTTACTTAATATAAGCTGGGAACATTTTTTTCATGTTGTGTTAATGCACAGTCCATCTGGGTAGTCGCTGTTCCTGATAAAAACACTTTCCCATAGTTTACAAACTACAAAAACACTTCTCAAGTTCAGCTGCATCCCTTGGCTTTCTGTGGTTTCCTGCAGAGGTAAAAACCCATTGCAATTTTAGCTCTGGATATTAATATAATCAAAATTGCTTTAATTACGGCTTTTTTTTTTTGTTACACACAGATACCATGGCTACCATAAAGAACATTATTGCAAGTATTAAGTTTTGAGCTGTGGGTCTGCAGCCCTAAGACCAAGGCAAGTTCTTTTCAGCATCTGTGAAAGTGTACAAGAATAGCTTGCCTTAGTACACTGTGATAACTCAAAAGGATTCTTAGTGCTGAAGTGCATCAAGAATGTGTTTTAGATGGAATCACATTTAAAGTAATGAAAAAGTGGTGCTTTTTTCATGCAGCTGTTTTCCCTTATAAACCAACTGAAAGCTTCTAATCAACACCAATGGTTCAGTCTTTAATTATTAAAACCAAAAGGATGGCATCTAATATTAAAACATCTTCAGGCACTCCACCGTTGTGGGGTAAGGAGGATGATGGCGGTGGTGATGGGGGAGTGAATCTAATTCTGAGATAAGGTGATATTTTCATTTCCTATCACAGATAAAATTGGATGGGTTTTGAGCTATAAATTTAAGGTCAATGTCAAAAATGTCAGTTCTTGTGATTTATGAGAAGGCTAATTTTATTATTTCACTAACAAAGTTCTAAGGAGCACACAGTCTGAATTGTCACTACCCAAAAATGTTTGTGTTAGTCAACACAGACATACACATTCACTCTCCCACTTAACTAGGGCGGCATGTTTGTACGGTGTGAAAACCAGAGCACCTGGAGGAACCCTGCACAAACATGGGGAGAAGATGCAAGCGCCGCACAGTAAGAAACGAGCGCTGAAATCTAAACCTGTGTTGTGAGGTGACTCAGCTAGAGGTGGAAAAAACTGAGCCACCACCATGCTGCCAAATTTGGCATCAAGTGCAAAAAATAAAATAGTCAAAAAAAGGAAGGCAGCTTTTTCTTAAATATGTAGAAGTGTGTGTGGTACAGTGCATCCTGATGAAGACTGCCATGCTTCAACACCCTGCTGCAATAACCTGGCAAGATTCAATGGCCAATTTAATAAAGGTTTTAAATGCTTTTCTGAAGTCGTCTGGGGTAGTTTTTAGTTGCTTTTTGTCAAATTGTAGAAGCAGTATGTGTTTCATTATAGATCCACTCACAAACCAGTTTTAATCATTTATTTTTAGACAAGAATCCTTGTCTGAAAAATGGCACGTAAATGCTTGGACATGAGCACAGGAAAACATATTTTGAAAGAATAGTTTGACATTTAGGAAGCAAACTTGTTTACATTCTTGTGCAGATTAAACAAATGAGATATAAAGTGTTAATTATTGAGCTTTGGATGTGCTGGTGGGCATATTTGATTCCCTTTGGACAGAGCCAGGCTAGCTGCCCCCCCCCCCCCATTTTAAGTCTTAATGCTAAGCTAAGCTAACTGGCTGCTGGAAGTATAGCGTTATATATATTTTTTACCGTATAGATTTGGGGGTGGTATCAGTTTTCTCATCTAATTCTCCACAAGAAAGCAACTTGGCATATTCCCCAAAATGTCAAACATCATCCTTATATAAAATAAACAAAGCACCAGGTTACTTATAACCAATTTACTTGTGCCATTTATAAGTTGAAATATAACTCATCCAAGGGAAACTGAATCAAGCTGGTATCAACATTTAGCTTTCATTAATAAACATGAATTCCAATATTTTGAATTCGCTCTCTACAAAGGGCTGTAATATTTATTTTTGTCATGTAAACTAATGTATGCAATTGTTGGCTGACTCTCTTTTAAAGAGAACACTTTCAGCCTACAGTAGATTGACAAATAAAACCTCTTCATCTCAGCTTAATGGGTATTTAGCAGTCCCTCCAGGATTTCGCGGCCTTTTTTTTGCGATTGTTGCGGCCCAAAATGCCTGATTTTGTGGGAGCTTTTGTAAAAAAATTGCGATAAAAGTCGCGATGTCTTTTGTATGTTTGTTGCAATGAAGTTGCGGGAGACAGTGAAAGTTGCAAAAAAAATTTTTTTTTTTTATTTTATGTTTTTATAGTTCTTTAAAAATAAAAAAGGAAACTTGTTTTGGGGAGAATAAAACTACTCTGGGCTAAGATTTCCTATTAACCTTACCAAAAAGGCTCAGGATGTTGCAAATGTTGGTATAATATGAAAATGGCTGGTGGATTTAAGACAAAAAATAGTAATTTATTGAATGAATCAAATTTGAACATATATGTCAGTGGCTTGTTGATCTTTACATTGTTAGTTTATTTCCTAACCTGGCCTGGGACACACAGTCATACGATTTGATAAAGTACTGACTTTAACTTATCATTGCACTTACAATAACGAGCACAGCTGTCCTCAATTTAGGTCATTGTGTCGTCTCATCTCCTTTTTCTCATGCATCCACTGTGTGTGTGTGTGTGTGTGTGTGTGTGTGTGTGTGTGTGTGTGTGTGTGTGTGTGTGTGTGTGTGTGTGTGTGTGTGTGTGTGTGCGCGCGCGCGCGCGTGGTTGAAGTTGCGGGAAACTTCAGGTTATTGGTCAAATGTGTGGAAAAGTTGCGGTGATTGGTCAAAATTGCGAGTCGCACCAAATTCGCGGTGATTGGTTGAATTTGCGTTAATTGGCGCGATCACGACATTGCGAAATCCTGGAGGGACTGATTTAGGAATTTCAATATTTCATTCTGAAATATCTCATACGAGTGTTGTATGTTTTCAACTCCAGTTCTTTTGGTCTTTGTGTGTGTCGAGCTCCATTTGCTGCCTTCATCATGGTGTTACTGTGCCCACATCATTTAAAAATTACCTGAAAACTTGTTATGGCCCTTTATCATGAAATGTGAAGCAATAATGCAAATAATGTGCAGAGACAGACAGTAAACTATTTTTCTTCTAAGAGAGAACTGACAGAAAGAGAGACACTTGTCCAATAGTAATCTAAGCTCTTATTCCCTGGCCTTGGTGAAGGTTTATCAGTCATAGAAATTATGAATCAATTCATCTCTGTGTCATCAGCAGTATAACGGTTATTCAGCTGTATAGATTAGATCCGTCACGTTACATTCTCGTTGGCCAGGCAGGCTTTAGCATCAGATACTGCCTGCTTGTCAACATGTATCCTTATTTTGTATGATCATTCAGTCAAGGTTACCACCTGCTTTGGATTCCTGACAAGGTAATCTTAACCTTTCCCTCCATCTTATTCTCCTCAAGTACCCAATTCTTCCCCGATGTAATATCAACTCACTGATACCAGCCGCACAAAGGAAATTAGTCATTTCAGGAAATCAATCATCCTCGTATAAATTCCTTTTTATCAAGTTGACCTGTTTCCAGATGAAATATTATCGGGAAGTGATGGGACTTTTGATTCCCTGCTCAAGGGCTTAAGCTATTTCTCTTTTTTGAAGGTTGAACAAATTTGCTTATTTGGTTGGTTAGTTTGTTCAGCATTCTCACACGATGCACTGAATTTGATTTCACTGGAGATGTCGGATCTTCTGAACGGCTTAAACATGCATTTAAATTGGGGATTGTAAAGCTGAGAAAAGTAATACCACCACTTTATAAAATATATTTGTGTGCTGTGAGTGGCTTTACCAAGCAAAGTAGAAACACACAACAAATAAAGGTACGTTTGTGTCACAAATGAGTCAAACATGAGGCTAAAGCTGTTCAAATTTCAATTACCCTGCAGGAGGTAAGAGAAGGAGAAGGATGAAGAGGAATGAGAAAATAGAAGGGGGGGGGGTGGGGTTGGTTGAAATGCGAGAGAAGCTATATCAGTCTGATCAGTCATCCGTCGTCCTCCAATCTCCTGATAAAGCAGGTACTGCAGGAGGTGAAACGATGTGTATCAAAACCTCATGAAGATCGATGGCATGCTTCTGCCAGCTTTGAGAGAGACAAAAGAGAATGAGTGCAAGAAATGAAAAAAGAAAAGAAGGCTATCTAAATTGGGCAACACAAAAGTGACAACAGCGGGGAGACGGAGGAGATTGTGGGCTATTAAAAAGTAGAAGGAGGAAGGTTTTATTTCTCTACAGCCTGTTGACACAATGTTAGGAGATGTGGTAAATAAGTCCCAGAGAAATGATAGAGGGCTGTAATTAGAATTCAGTGGGATCTTGAGCCAGGTGCGTTTATGTACATAGCGCTTAGGCAACCAGTGGAGCGACAGGTGATATCAGCTTTAAGAGCTTAACAGGCCTACAGATGTAGAGGTCATGTCTCAGTTTCACAAACACACTTTGGCTATAAGAGAGCCACGATTTCCATTTCCATCCCTCCCTCTTACCATTATCATAGAATTTACCTAGGCGTCCTTCCATTAGATTCACAGTAACATAAATATCAGAAGCTTTGTAGAGTGACTGTTTTGAATTGTGAATGCAAGCTGACTGCAATCTGTTAGAAATCGTTTTAGGCCTCGACCAGACATTTTAAGAACACCTCTAAAATATTGTTCTTTTAAAGCCAGCAGAGGATTGATTAAATTACAAAATGCTATAACAAAAACAAGAAAGAAAAACATGCAAATTATGTCCCTGGAAATGTTTTTCAATAAATGCAAATTCATTTATTTTTAGTGAACAGCCACTCGTATCCAACAATATTGTAATCCTCATCGAGAACAAAGAAATTGTATTCCAACATGTTAGACCATTGTGTTTTTCACGTGTATTACGCTATTAATAGATTGCAACTGACTTTCATATGTCTATGATTGCCATCATACCATTTTAAATCATTTACATTATTTATGAAGACACAGTGGTTATTTCTTTGCTCTTGAGAGCTAAATAATCCTTAATTATTCCACAGGGAAAAACAGGAACTTATCACACGCAGAGTCAAAACAAATGCTGGTTTGTCTGTATAATACAGAGACTAATGTACTGCAAACTGAGAAAATATAAGTAAACTGAGAAAACTCAAGCAAACACAAGAAAAGGTAAATATTTGTGAGCCGATGACTTTGTACGATGCAAAATACTTGCAAATTATTTTAGCCTTTGTTTATATTGAGATGCAATCACACCTTTTGAGTTGTAGTTTAACAGAAAATGTTTCTTTACTGACACATACACAGGCCATTGTCGCAGGAGACATTTTGACATGTCACAGTACAAAAAGCACAAGTGTTGGTTCAATTCCATTTAGCTGCTTCAGTTTCAAGGTCCTGGTATTGTGAATACTGATTCACACTGGCACACTGCCATGGCTTACTGGGACACTTGAATAGAACAGAGCCTACGTTGATGTTATTAGTGACTCCTGTGGTATTACTGCTATGACAAGTCAAATTGTTTGCTGTGAAAAAAGATATATTGTTCATATTCATTCTATCATTTGCACAGGGTAACTGTCCAAATCCGTAAGTGGACAATATGCCTCAGTCTCTGTACTGAGCTTTACCTGTGTTCAACCGAACATTTTGTAACTGGTCAGAACAAATAATTGTGTGTCACTTTGTGTAAGTTTGCTCTGCAAATATTCACAAATTGCCTGAATGGCATAAAGGGAGGTTGTAAAAACTCATAGGTGATCAGTACTAACAAACAATGCTTCCTTTCACTTACCAATTTTAAATTGGTCTGGACTTTGGCAGGAAATTACTAATCATTGACGATATAAATACACCAAGATTTATGTAACATATGTAACACTGTATTTATGTTTATCTGTCCTTTTCAACAAAAAAAGAAATGAGGTTATGGTAAGAACCTAATATTTTCAAGGCCACAGGCAATGCTTTGTCACATTCACCTTGTTTTCCAGTGAACTTTTGAGGTGTTACTTATGATATATTTCCCATTACTTGCAGTGAAAATAGGGGGGTACAGTAACGTCATATTACAATAGTCAAATATTAAGCCTCAGAACACATTATATTTACTTTTTTTCCAGTTCAGTGCTGCAACACATGTCATGCACCTGCTTCCTTGTTGAGGCTGAGTGACGATCGGAGGTGGGAGGGGCAGCAGCTGGAGGGGAGGGGCTTGATAACAGCCCATGAATCATACACTGAGCTAGATACAAAGGGACAGAAAACCAAACTGAGAACAAAGAGACTGCAAGTGCGCAGTTGCGACAGAGGTGTTCAGATTTTATGCTGTGAGCGTGTTCTTTCACTTTGAAGCATAAACTGCAAACTTTTTAGTCGTGTTCTGCTGTTGAGAACAAGTGTTTTCTGAATGTGTGAAACCCATTTTGCAAACTTGTGAAAATATTTGTGAACAAACGGGTTTAAAGGAAGGAGGAATAGTTGTTAATTCTTTTGGTAAATTACTGAAAACACTTGCTGTCATTTTGGCAGCATCCTCCCACAGAATAAGGTTGGAAATATATGTGTGTTTTAACTACAAGGAACTTTTGTTGTCTTAGTGACGACCGGAGGGTCGCCAAAATTGAGCCTGCCCACTCTTCACGTAGCCAGCCACAAGCGATGTGCACATTGTTCTTCTGCTCATTTCCTGCACGCTTCAATATAACTACTTTTATAGCTGCTGACTATTTTCACGGAGAGTTCTGTGATCCAACAAACAGAATGTTAATTGTCTTTGCTCCGACTCTGCAGGCATGACTGACTGCAAACAATAAAAGTGGACACAGCGGTGATGGTCAGCCACAGCATGAGCTGCACATTAGAGGTTTATAAGGGTGACTTATCAGTAGCCCTGTCCTATAGTCATTATGTTTGTGGCATCAAGTCCTTCCCTGGTGATTTGGAGTGAACTAATGTACTGTACGACTGACAGTACACAAATTAGGAGAAACTATCACATGTGATTTTAAAGCTATAGTGCCAACATGTTAAACCATTGTAGGGAAGAGGAAGAAAGAAGTACTCAGATCTTCTACTTAAAGTGGCTATATGTAACGTTCAGTTTGTGTTGATTCCAGCGGCCCCTTTGGACGAAAGTGCGATAGTGGTTTTATCACACTTGTTGTCGTAAAGGTATTTTTTTTACAATGCTGTATTACCAAGTTAGCATTACTGGGAGGTCATGTAGTTGCGATGAATGTTTTTCCTCTGTCAGGAAATCATTCATTCACAATAAGCATATATATGCATTGTTGCATTAGAAGTTTTGCATATGGGAACTTAGCCTACTTTGGATGTATCGTGAACTAAACCGAGTAACGTTATGACTGTCACTGTGTCACGAGCCAAAGCATTAATAGTTTGTTGTAGCAACCAACGTAGTAATAACTTTGATTTATATAGCGCATTTCATGAAACACAAGGACGCTTTACACAACTACAGGGGGACAAGGGAAAAGAAAATAGTAGGCCAACACATACACGGACTAAAAGGAATAACACGTCCGCGCTAAATGTAAAGAGGGCGTAATTTAATGTCGGCTACTGACGTACAACCACATCGCGCATTGTAAAGTTATTTTATGAATGAAATAGTCATATTACATATGTGAGGGCCAATTTGGGGTCGGTTTGGAATTATTTACAATCCCGTAATTGTCTCCATATGTTGAAAGCCTGACGGAGATTGACTCTATTTTGCATGTCTGTCACTTTCCCTTTTAGCTTTTAGTTCTTCGTTTAATTTCCTTTTCTGTGATGGTCCTGCCCCAGTATCAGCCATAACTACAGCAGATAACTTCTAAAATACAATTATGCCTACATAAATAAATCTCCTGCTACCTTTTACCTGCATACTCACTAACATAGGCTTTTCCAGTGTTACACCAAAATCTGTGAGCCATCAGAATGTGTGCTCTGTAGAGCCGGTATACCTGCCGTAAATCATTTTGTGACTCTGCAGGAAAAATTGGACCCGGGCAAAGGCATAAATAAAAACTAAACTTAGCACAAAAAGTAAGGAAATTTGTGATCTTATACCATTGGAAAGCCTGTTTAGTTCCCTTTCAATGGTGCCCCATTTGTGGGATGAGCAGCAGCGCTGAGTATGTGGGTTGCGCCCATGAAATATTTGTCAAATCTTCTCTGCCAATGCCAAACAGTTTATTCTGCCATTGACTCGTTTGGTGTTTGGTAGATTAGATGATTGAAGTTTGAAGAAACAAGACATATTGGCAATTGAACAATTTATTCATTTGTTCTGAGGAGCCTCAGTAGTGTGTGGAAGACCCATACACAGCCACAACTGCCTGGCAACTCCTCGTCATGCTGGTCACGAGCCTGGTCACACACTGCTGTGGGATGGCATCCCATTCTTCAACCAGCATTTGTCGCAAGTCAGCCAATGTGGTTGTGTTGGTCACTCTGGCACCAAGCTGATCCCACAAGTGTTCAATGGGATTGAGGTCAGGACTGCTGGTTGAAGAATGGGATGCCATCCCACAGCAGTGTGTGACCAGGCTGGTCACACACTAAACAGTTTAAAGGGAACTAAACAGGCTTTCCAACGGTATAAGATGTATTGCTAAAAAGCATTGCTACCACAGAGAAATAATCTACAAACATCTATAAACACAAATTTCCTTACATTTTGTGCTAAGTTTATATAAAAATAGCGTTTTATTCACTGTTAGTCTCGTTTGCTGTTACAGGTCATTTATGATCATCAGATGAAAAATTACACATTTTCAGAAACATTTAAAAGTTACATAAACTTTAAGTAAAAGTAACAATACCCCAATGTAGAAATACAAGTAAAATTCATGCATTCAAAATGTTTAAGTAAAAGTATAAGCAGCAAAATATACTTAAAAGTACCAAAAGTGCTTATCATTTCAGTAAAATGTACTCTATATTAAAATATTGGATTAATTAAATAATTCTAGTGGAGTAAAAAAGTACAATATTTGCCTCTGTAAATATAAAGTAGCAGAAAATAGAAATACTCAATTAAAGTACAAATAACTCTAAATTGTACTTTTGTGCTTAGTGCTTAAGGAAATGTAATTAGTTACTTTCCACCACTGGTATTACAGTATGTGATGTAAGTTAGAATTTTAATTAAAAAGAATCTTCCTGGGTAGGAACAAGTTTGCCTGGGCTGGTTGCCCAGGTAAGGCCTATATATTGGAAACACTGATCTGGCATAAACAAGCTGTTTGGGCACTTTCCAAGGCGCCTCACAAACAAGCTCTTCGCAGGTCCTTCCCTCTGCTGCTGTAAATGCCTCATCCAAAATGTTCTCCAAAACAACAAGAGAAAGGTGGGGCAGTGATATTGACCGTGCAGAACGACTGATTGGGCCTTTGTTGGTCTTTCCACAAAAACTGCCTACCTATAGAGTAAATATGTTAACCAACCTCTAATGCTGTATTACTCTGCCCTTATTAATGTAACATTAACAACAAAATGCAACATTCAAATTCCCAGTAAGATGTCCCTGAATAGTGTATATATGCTACTAATTTGCAACAGTATGCATATATTGAAATAACTTATTTTTAACAATTAGTTTTCACTTAACATTTCTGCAAAGTTGCAAATTGCTCATGCTGAACATATATTCTTTCTACTTTTGAGAACACACACACCACAAGGTGTTGAGCAGTGTAAGCTTCAATGCAAGTCCATCAAAATTCAAGTATGTACACCCGGTTTCATTTACCAAATGTTTCTGGCTATCTTGCCTTCATTAGGGTGGTGTCTGAGGTTGTTTCCAGTTTAACTACTGGGTTAGGATGAATGTATTTGCTAAATGTTTTAATATTACATGTTTTGTATTTATTGTAATGTATATGTATCTTTTACATTTTCTATCTACTGGGTTAAATATGTTTTGTTGGAGGAAGATAATCCATCCATCCATCCATCTTCTTCCGCTTATCCGGTAACGGGTCGCGGGGATAGCAGCTCCAGCAGGGGACCCCAAACTTCCCTTTCCCGAGCCACATTAACCAGCTCCGACTGGGGGATCCCGAGGCGTTCCCAGGCCAGGTTGGAGATATAATCCCTCCACCTAGTCCTGGGTCTTCCCCGAGGCCTCCTCCCAGCTGGACGTGCCTGGAACACCTCCCTAGGGAGGCGCCCAGGGGGCATCCTTACCAGATGCCCGAACCACCTCAACTGGCTCCTTTCGACGCGAAGGAGCAGCGGCTCTACTCCGAGCTCCTCACGGATGACTGAGTTTCTCACCCTATCTCTAAGGGAGACGCCAGCCACCCTCCTGAGGAAACCCATTTCGGCCGCTTGTACCCTGGATCTCGTTCTTTCGGTCATGACCCAGCCTTCATGACCATAGGTGAGGGTAGGAACGAAAACTGACCGGTAGATTGAGAGCTTTGCCTTCTGGCTCAGCTCTCTTTTCGTCACAACGGTGCGATAAATTGAGTGTAATACCGCACCCGCTGCGCCGATTCTCCGACCAATCTCCCGCTCCATTGTTCCCTCACTCGCGAACAAGACTCCAAGGTACTTGAACTCCTTCACTTGGGGTAAAGACTCATTCCCTACCTGGAGAAGGCACTCCATCGGTTTCCTGCTGAGAACCATGGCCTCAGTTTTAGAGGTGCTGATCCTCATCCCAGCCGCTTCACACTCGGCTGCGAACCGATCCAGTGAGTGCTGAAGGTCACAGGCCGATGATGCCATCAGGACCACATCATCTGCAAAAAGCAGCGATGAGATCCCCAGCTCACCAAACTGCAACCCCTCTCCACCCCGACTACGCCTCGATATCCTGTCCATAAATACTACAAACAGGATTGGTGACAAAGCGCAGCCCTGGCGGAGGCCAACTCTCACCTGAAACGAGTCCGACTTACTGCCGAGAACCCGGACACAGCTCTCGCTTTGGTCGTACAGAGATTGGATGGCCCTGAGAAGGGACCCCCTCACCCCGTACTCCCGCAGCACCTCCCACAGTGTCTCCCGGGGGACCCGGTCATACGCCTTCTCCAGATCCACAAAGCACATGTAGACCGGTTGGGCATACTCCCAGGCTCCCTCCAGGATCCTTGCGAGAGTAAAGATCTGGTCCATTGTTCCACGACCAGGACGGAATCCGCATTGTTCCTCTTCAACCTGAGGTTATCATTATCTTCCTCCGGTCTAGACCGGGCAGACCAGACCGGAGGAAGATAATGATAGCCGGAAATGTTTGTTGAATAAAACAAGGTGTACTGGAGAACAGTTGTGCAACATACTGAACATATCTGCAAAATGTTTGCTGGCAGTGTATTTTAGCATGTTATGTTCCTAAATAGCTGCTCTTAGCAGATAAAGCATGATTAATGTTTTCATGGTTATGTTTAACTCTACGTTTTAACTCAAACCAACAGAGGTTAGTGCTATGATTATGATGATGATTTAATCCAACAGTGTACAAAAATATTCTTAGAATTCCCCTCTTCATCCCATCACCACAAATAAACCCAAATCTACCACTGTAAGGCTGGATATCACTGCAGTCTTAAACCTGCTGTGTACCAAGGAGATGAGGGGGGGGGGGGTGTTTGTCTTCTCAATATTGCAGCAGTCCAGTCAGCCACAACATGGATCTGTGTGCAAACACTTCTGTAATAAGAAATTTGTATCTAAGTATACCTCTGCCTTTTCCAACAACAGTCTAATTTCATGGTGTGTCGTGTTTATTCTCTCAAGATGTTTGACCCTTACGGAACAATTCAAATTTAATTTGTGGCAGAAAGATCCAAAACACCACCGACACAGAGTCACAAAGTTAAGCCTTCCATACATGGAAAATCGCTGTGGGGGCACAGGGGTGTGATTTTGTTGAAAAAGCAGTTTATTTATAAGGGGATTTGTGCTGATGTGCACATAAACACAAACAATGGAGAGCCTATTATCCTATCACAAACCTTAGTACAATAATATGTTTTTAATTACATTGGTCATTGGTCCCCCAGTTGTATACACTATTTAATGGAAATCATAAGAACAACTTGGCTTTACAGTAGTGGAACATGTTTTGTATTTGATCATTTTCCACACATGCATATTCCACAAAGAGGCATTATCAAAAGATAGTCTCGCATTGCCAGACCTTCCTCCACAGTTCTGCAGAGGAAGGTCTGGCGAGTCCACACAGCATTCCGGGATTGGAGAAAAACATGCTCTGGTTTATTGGTATTTCTTTAAACCAATCACAATCGTCTTGGGCGGTGGTAAACACCGGGAAAAGCCGCAGTGCCGCTGCAAAATAGCCTCAGGAAGGAACTTATTTTCGTGGAACATGTGTACGTTAAAAAGTTGTTTCAGTCGTGCAATAGAAAACTCAGATTTGACAGATAGTCTAGCTAGCTGTCTGGATTTACCCTGCAGAGATCTGAGGAGCAGTTAACCATAGTCCATTCACCGGAGTTTAAAATTCCAACACAAACAAAACGGAAGGTAACGGACATCCGGCTGAAAAGTGAAATCTGAAAATTTGCGACGGCAACGGAGCAATCCGGGAAGTGGATCGGCATTGATATAGACTATCGCAAGATTAAAGTTACAATTTTAACAATTCAAGCACAGTGGTGGGAGGCATTGACCAGTGATTTCCCAGTATATAACTGGGGTGAGTGATGTCTGAGATTTAAAGCTGTACATGGACCAGGAACCAAGAACGAATGCAATGACCCTTGGGCTACTCACTGTATTTCTGATAATACCAGGATTTGGTGGTATGTTCCATCATGCTGGGTTATAGTGGTGAGACCCTGTATTTCCTGTATATTGTTAAAACCAACTTGGTGTACAATAAAAATAAACGTATGTAAAACACTGTACGAGTATTAATAATATTAACTTAATCAATTAAACCCAAATCTAACACAGTTGACATATCTCTACAGCTTTAAACCTGTTGTGTTAGGAGATGAGAGGGGGGGATCTTGGGGATGTTTGACTCTTCAATATTGTGAATCAGGGTTATCTCTGTGACCTTTTTATGCTGTATAGCAAATGTCATTAACATGCCCTTGGTAATTACATTGTGATTGGATAGTGCAAAACACATAAAAGCCAGAAGGAAATGCTTCCAGGAGGCATTAAGACCTGATTACCTAGGCAAATTCACAAAGTTCATTATGAAACAATCTTATGGAGGAAACTAGAGAGACTCAAAAATGACCAAAGAATTGAATCAACATTTGATCCACACACACAAATTGTCAGCTTCACAAAGGTATTATTTATTAAGGTACTTTTGTAATGGCCTTTGTTAAGCTGTCAGTGTTTAATATTTGATTATCGTGGTGGAGAAAAACCAAGACATTCTTTTTGCTGCTTTTCTTTGTCATATGTCATTGTAAACCATATATTCTGGGGTTTAGGAATGACAAACCAAGGGATTTGAAGTAACCACCTTGGGTTCTAGGATATTCTGATGGTAATGTTCATGCAGTTTCTTCCTCTGGCTGAGCACCAACATTTCAGCACAATTAAAGGCTGAACTCTCATTCGGATATATTTAGAGGAAGATGCCCTTTACTCTCTTTACACTGTCACAATGTAATATCAGTTTTAAAGCTCCTGCCCCGAAAATAAAGCGTCTGTGGAACAACATGCATCATGAGCCACTCCTTGAGTTAATCTTCAGCTGTCATATCTGCCCTCTGATCTTGAGTAGGAAATAGCTGAATATACTTTGGGTAAATGGGAATGACAAAAAATTTAAATTATATCCACCAATTACCCACTATTTTTACCAAGCACATTACAGCATTAATACCCCACATATACTCAAGCTTGAAATGTGATATGTAGAGCACAGGGCTGAGGGCATTACAGTAGATAATCAGAAACTTTTTCAAGAAAAAAACCTACCCAGAGCTACTCTAAATAGAGGATGCATGCATTATTTATAATAATTGACTATCCGATGAGTCACAATGCAAGACAGCTTTACAGGCCACAGTAATCAGTTTCTTATCTAGGTGAGTGAGCAGTTTTAACAGTTCTGTCAGGAACGCTCGTGTCATTTACTTGCAGATCGTTTAGCTGTGACACAGTTGGCAGCAAAGACACAAACAGGTAGTGAGCCATATTGATGCTGCAATGCTCCAATCATGATCAGAATTGCTCAGTAGACAAGTAGACAGGTCCTCATGGTACCTCATGGTTTGCAATGCACTCTGCTTGATGGGCTTCTGCCTGGCACCTGCAATTGCTGCTTGCATCAAGATCTCCTGTTTAATGTGTCTATCAGACTGGGGATATGCAGGTCAATTGAGGCAGACTTTAAATTGTGTCTGGCTACAACTTTGAAATTTCGCTGGGGTTGCTACTGCAAAAGAGCAAAGAAAAAACGGCTTGTATCTAAAGCTACAGTGTAATGTCAAATCCACTGTCTAAAAATGCCTTTGCCTAAAAGAAAAAGTTTTTGGAGTTTGTAAATTTGATGTTAGTAGGCTACTCATTTTCAAGGCTATAATAGAATTTGTTTTTGAGGAGCAGCTGCGAAATGTGTTCCAGACCAGTTAGAAAATGATTCTTTGCCTAATGTGATGGCATTATTTATAAGGGACACGTGTTGCACAGTGCACAGCTTGGCAGAATTAACCATGTCCTAACTTAGTGTTGTTAGTAAGGCCATACACCTTTTTAGAAATCAGAGCAATAATTAAACCTACAGAACACAGTAATTACCAATACAGTTATGTAAAGCATCGTTAAAGTAGTGGGATGGAAAGAAACACCCTCTGAGACACATTTATTCAGTGAGTGCTTCCCTCATACAGGGAAAAGGAAAAAGTAAACACCCACCAACTCTTTCCTCCATCTCTGCTTTGCTTCATCACTTTTAATTGACTGTGTATATTTTTCTGATATGCCATTTCATTACGGTGTTACTATTATAGCATTATTACATCAAATGCAACACTCATTTGTACTTGGCAATGTAGTCCCCTTTATCTCTTTGAGCCAACTGTAATGGGAACATATTGATTCCCTGTGCCAAGAAGTGGCAGCCTGCCTGCATATTAGGCATACCTTACATCTTTACTGGCCTTGGAAATTGTATAGTTGTGTTCTTGATTATGACACAACAGGGTGCAGCTTTCTAAAGTTATCTGATGGGCGTACAACACACACTTCACTAAACTAACTGCATTGAACTTGACAAGTGGTCATATATAGTTGGGAGACTTGGCTATATGAACCATGCAATAAAGCTTGTCATGCACTATATACAATGGTGGAGCTATGATGTCCAAAATTACAATTTAGAGCTGAATCCTCTCTGCCAACCTGATTACTACATTTGTTTCGCAAAAAAAAAACTTAATACAGTTTAATTTTAGTGTAATATTTTGCGTAAAGGAAGACTTGACGAGTACAGTCATTCCTCAGCTTTGCAAATTGAAACAAACCACAGAAAGTAGAGGAGAAAGAGAATTAAGTGGTGCATATAACCATAACTACTGCATGTCTATTACATATTGCTCAGAGGGAGGGGTGAGGTAGATGTGTGGTTTGAAATCCTGCCAGATTCATTTAGTGATTGTTATACATCACGTGTTTCTCCCAATTTCAAAGTAGTGAAAAAATAATAATGATGAGGTAATTACTATTTCATGTTGTCGTGTTACAACCTGTTATAATATATTTAAAATCTATATGATTTTTATTCAAGGTCAGAGGTCCGGAATGATTGGCAATAACAAAATAACATTTAATCAAATCACTTATAACTTTTAAGCAATATAAATTCAAGTGGAATACTCTGTTTTCCTGGTCAGTTTTTGTACCGATAGAGGTACTGGTACCTGGAATTTGGTACCGGTACCCAGCGGTACGTTTTTCATTTTTCCTTCTCTCATCCATACAGATCAGCTACCTTTCTAGTACACCACTACTGTATATTCAACATCTCTAAAAATTAATTGATCAATACTATATTAAAAAATAGAAAAAGGTACACTTCATAAGGTAGGCTAATGTATTCATAACACAAGGTATGGGCTGGGTCCTAATATACTTCCGTTCTGTCCCGATGTGGCCCTTGGCCTGGACTTGAAGAAGCCCTGTTTTATGATAACTTCAATTCATTTGAGATGATTTCATATTTTAAGATGCTCTTGTTTTTACTAGTTTGACTTGACTTTTTCTCTTTGAAACCCACAATAGGAGAAACTAATTATTCAGATGTGTCTTGTTCTGTTCAGCTACAAAAGTGTTAACTAGGTTAACTGAGGTTTAAGGAAATATTGGACAGCCAGACAATACTCTGTTCTTGTGTTTTGCTTGATTTTATTTTTTATCAAGGTTGTTTACACTTGCATGCCTAGAAATAAAGAAATGCAGGTTTGAGAAACACTGCTGCAGACTGGCAGAAAACCAGCAGACTGGCATCCAACCCAAGGAACAGGTCATGTAATTCACAGCTGATGTTTATTATGGATGTTTTATAGGAAGAACACAATTTATTAGTCAACAGTTGTGGTTACATTTTGCTGATGTTGGTATGTGAAAACCGTTGATTGTAATAAACAATGTGATCCTCAATTAGTTGGAAGAGGAAACTCATTAGGAAACAATTACAGTCACACATTCTTGTGAATCCCCACAGAGCAGTCTCACCGGTTGTACCAGGCTGGAGAATGAAAACCTGGAAGGGAAGAAAGTGAAATGCATCCTCCACTGCACCTGTGATTCTTCTTCCAGACCTCTCCACCAGCTGCAGCCCCTTAAAGGTTGGAGGTAATAGTTAAATTTAAGTATCTATTATGGCTAAAATAGCAAATGTTTTTCAGTAAAAGGTAGCTGTGTTTAGTCTGTTGCCACCGCGACCTAGACATGGATGAGAGGATAGAAAATGGATGGATGGATGGATGCATAGATGGGATATTCAGTGATCTTTTCTTTCCTGGAAACAGAGGTGCTACGTTCAGACCTAATGGGGTCACTTACCTCCAAACATGTGGTCTCTATCTCAGCTGTTGGAGATGTTTATACACAACAGATACGTACAACGTGCAGTCTATGAAAAAGGTAGATTTTATTTTAGATAAAATAGACATGAGAATTATCTGAAAAGACTCCATACTAAGGATTGGCAGCACTTACTCTCAATATAAATCAAACAAGTTATTTTTTCGGGTTGCTCACATGAACAGGCCGGTCTCTCATGAGCTTTACACCCAGTTGTGGGTGCTTACAACTAACTGACTAATATTTACGGTTGAATTAATATTTACGGTGGAATTAGACCTTAGTGATGATTGCAAATTGACAAACAACTCTCAGGGCAAAGAACCTACAGTGTGCATTTATGAACCTATGAAAAGAGCACAAATTTGCCTTGAAGGGGTCGGTCACGTGGCCTTGTTTGCTGTATTCACCATGCAAATGTGATTATTGGCAGTCCCTGCACCAGACATCACACCATACAAAATGCATGACAACAACACCATTTCTCAGCTGAATATGTGCTTTTGGAAATGTACCCACAGGGAGTGAGACAATTTGTACTCCATGCTCATTTACTAAACATAAATTGTATGTTGTCATCTGATAATACCTTATCACTCTGGGCAGTGAATTGAATGTTAAAACCTTGTGTTGCCTGTAAAATGATGTGTGGAGTCACCCTGGCATTTCCTCAAAAACCAAAGCTAAATTACTGGTATGCATCAGCATACAGCAAGACAACTGAATCAACTGAATTATCCAACAAGGTGAATTAAATTTTTCGGTCACCGAAAAATTGAATTCACCTTGTTGGATAATACAGTTTTTTTAAATCATGGTTATCATATATGACATTAACTGTTTTACTCACCAGCCACTGGGGGCTAGTGGTTTTCCAAAGGTACTAGCCGCTCAGCATTTTCACTAGCCACAATTTTGTAGTTGGGAAATTATGTTTTATTTGATGCCTCGGCTGAACCCTCCATGGAGTGTGCGCTGAATGCCACCCGCCAATGTGGCTAGTAACAATGACTGTGTTACATGCCATTGCCAAATTCTACCTGCATTTGGTGGGTGGGAGATTACTAATGTCGAGCCCTGTGAATTACATGATTCATTTTCTAACATACCAAATCTCTCATCTAACTCAAGGCTATACAGTATAATGTCCCCAGTGCTACGGTGGTGTCAGGTGCGGCGCTGCTCGTGTGGCAACCGGCATGAAGTTTCGTGTGTCATGTTTTTTGTGTGCATGATGCTGAAGAACCTCCTACTGAACCACTCTGTAAACTATGTCCTGTTGTTTGTTGTCCATCAGTGTTTTGTGTGTGAATCCTGGCTGCAAACCAATTTCCCTGTAAGGGACAATAAGGATACTTGAATTTGACTTTTACATAAGTAACAGAATACAATTAAATAGACAAGGTGTTTTACCTTAGCGTGGTAGCATTAAATTAAGCTATAGTTACTCCTATTTACAGTTATTTAGTGCCAACTTGGATATACAAATATCAGTGCGTTCAAAAAAGTACAAAATCCCCTGTTGTAATTACCACTTGAAGAGTATTTACCAGTCAGAAACTAGAAAATAGCTTACACATGATATTA
This sequence comes from Sander lucioperca, assembly GCF_008315115.2. Lineage (NCBI taxonomy): Eukaryota > Metazoa > Chordata > Actinopteri > Perciformes > Percidae > Sander > Sander lucioperca. Next base: position 30,276,343 of record NC_050175.1, read on the forward strand.
ATGCAGCATTACTGTATAAACACAAGCAGACTCGGGGTCAGGAAAGATGTTGAGGAGCCTCATGCACTTAAGTTTACGAGACATTCTCTCATTTCCATTTGTTTCTTTCTCTGTCTTTCCACCAGTGTCCGTACTCACCCCCTCAGAATGAGGTAATTACAAAAAGTAATTCTGATGTTGAGTCACTGTCGTAGACCAATGATTAAAACTGATCAGTGGGTGTATTTTACTTAAAAGTGTAGCTGCAACAGGCATTGCACACCTACATAGTGATGTTAGTGTTTTCACGGTGTGTAATTCAGCAGAGGGGGTCTTTGTTTTCTTTCTTTGTTGGATGCAATTAAACACATTTGGTAGGAGACTCTGTTCATTCCAATATTTTGCTGTTACTCAGACTGAACAATAGGCTTGAACTCTTCATTGTACCCTCTTATTTTTTTCCCATAACCGGTTATTAACACAGATTGTCAATCCCCAAAATCTGTTTTGATGTATCCAATAGACAAATACACTATGTTACAGTACTTGTTGGATACAATTTTCTGAATACTTTACAGCCAAATATAAAGCCCCAATTGAGATGAAGGACATGCAGGACAATCATAGTGAAAACAATGTTTGAATCCTTCAAGCTATACATTAATCAACATATAATGTATACAAATGGTGCATTTTCAATAGCTACTAAGCCTCTGTTATAAACCATATGTACATGCTTAAGTGCAACTCTGAAAAGGAAGACTTCACATGCGCTGCTTGTAAGGAGTCAAACCAAGCATAAAACACTGAAATAATGCATTTTAGTGAAAAAGGTATATGATCACAAAATTATGGAAAACTAGGAAGACTTGTAGACTTAACTGCTTTTATATCTAAATGGTTGTTAAATTTGTATGCAGCAGGGAATCAGTAAAGAAGTCCAGCAACTGTGAATTTAACCACATTCTCTAAGTACATGTGAAGCTGTTTGGCTAATGCATGACAAAAACTGTTATGCAAAAGTTTGGCCTTTTAGGATGGCACATTAGTGTGTGTGTGTGTGTGTGTGTGTGTGTGTGTGTGTGTGTGTGTGTGTGTGTGTGTGTGTGTGTGTGTGTGTGTGTGCTCTCTTCACTGCCAGAATCATAATTACTACTAGAAATAAATGTTAAATGTGCATTGCATTCACAGGTTCATCCAGACATTAAGCAACAATATTGTTACTATAAGTCTGTAGTAGCACATCCTGCACTGTATGCTTACGATATATAATATAATATTCCTGTTTTAGAACTTTCACAACCTAATAAAAGATGTATGATAACACACGTCTCAGGAAATTGTATCTAATTGCTTGACAGTTATTAAACTAGTAATTGTTTGGGCAGTACAAAACAAACACTTCAAGCTGTGACTTGTATATGTCAATTTGAACAGAGACAGAAAAAGGCAAAGAGCAGAGAGATACTGTAAAAAGAAATATTGATTAAACCAATCAGAAGTACCCGAGGCATACTTGTATTTAAAAGTTTATGTTGAGCTGATATAAAGGTGACCTTTTAAGTACATGTATTACTTGTCAAAACTATACAACTTAGTTTGACAGGATTTGAAAAAGTGTTGGAGTGCATGTCAAGTATCTTACTCTGTCTAACTTGCTATCGCTTCATTCATACTGCACAAGGTCAAATCAGCCTGTGCACTGAGCAGAAAAAGGATCTTGCTCAACTTTCTTTCCCTGGTTCGCATCAGTCTTTGACCAGTATCCATTTCAGACACTACATGCAGGCTTCTGGCTTTCACATCAGTAAGAAAAGAAAATGGGAGGGAATGTTTGACCTTTTTCAGTGCACAGTCTGGAATATGACATGTGATTCAAATGTGTCAGGGAGCTGTAAAAAATGAGGAGAGACGGAATGCAAAGGGAAAGAGCAAATTATAGTCACTGAAGGCATGAAGACAGAATAAGCATTTCTCATAAGTGATATTTTTGCACATTTGGCCTCTTGAAACTAATTCACCCTGGATATTTTCTTTGATCAAACAACGTGTCAATCAATGTTCAAAGGATTATTATGAATGGCATTTTACCTCTCAAATGCCAGCTGTCAGGCAGTAAACGATGTGCTGGGTGCATAAAAATAAATAAATGATTTAACAATAATTAGGAAAGCTCAGCAGCAACTACAGGATGTCTACGCGGTTGCCATATGGTGAATCAAAATATTACCTTGAGCAGGCATTTACATTTTAACTCATAAGCCCCCAGCTGTATATATCTGTCCCTGAACATATCAAAGTATCTACTTACTACCTTGTTAAGTGATGTAACATCACTTCCTCAAGGGAATTCAAAGTTTTGATTTCACTGAAATCCCTTTCAAGAAAAAGGAAAAAAAAAAAAAAACATTTCCTATCCAAATTCTCACTCCCATGTATCTAAACTTTTAAGCTGGAGATGCCTGGTTAGAAGCTCTGATTAGTATTCTGAGTCCACGGCACGTGTGGTGCCAATTATCCACTGGGTCATTACCACTCTTGAGAGAAGTCACGCTGGCAAAAGGGTTTTAAAGGTCCTATGACATACTGCTTTTTGGATGCTTTTGTGTAGGCCTCAGTGGTCCCCTAATACTGTATCTGAAGTCTCTTTCCTGAAATTCAGCCTTGGTGCAGAATTACAGCCACTAGAGCCAGTCCCACAATGAGCTTTCCTTAGGATGTGCCATTTCTGTGTCTGTAGCTTTAAATGCTATTGAGGACGAGAGAAGGGGGGCATAGTGGAGGGTGGGGGTGTGGACTTGACCAACTGCCATGCTTTGCTCGTTTGCAAGCCATGATGTCTCTCTCTCTCTTTCTCATGGGCGGGCCAAATTCTCTGGGCGGGCAAAGCAGAGAAAGGGGAGGTAACCTTTCCCCTTATGATGTCATAAGGGGGAGATTCCAGATTGGCCCATCGGAGCTTTCATTTTCTCAAAGGCAGAGCAGGATGCAAAATTACGAATCCCACTATGGCCATGCCAAGACCCGCCCTACGAAGCAGCTTGATTGGTTGGGGTTAGGCATTTCACCTTGAGTGGTTAAGGTTAGGATAGCCGATTGGTCAGGGGATAGGACCTGTACAAATGGGGTTACGTTACCTTGTGTTCTCATGGACGCCTGGCCAATAAATGCTATTGAAGGGCGGGTCTTGGCGTGGCCATAGTGGGATTCGAGCAGGATACCCAGGGCTTGGTTTACACCTATCGCCATTTCTAGCCACTGGGGGATCATAGGCAGGCTATGGGGAACTCATATTAATGTTAAAAAACCTCATAAAGTGAAATTTTCATGCCATGGGACCTTTAACACGCTCGTGGCATAATGTTAGATACAACTTTTGCCTTTCAGGAGGCAAATAGAAGACTGCACATTAAACAAAAGTCTCACAGAAGATTAAAACTGAACCGCTCCCGCGACCAGATGCATTCACTTTTTGTGATTTTCATGCCATGGGACCTTTAAGGGGAAAGGCCTATTTTCATCAGCAGTTACTGTGGCTTTCTGGTAGTATTGACAAGGAACAAATGAAACCACTGCACTCATAGCAATAGGAAGTACATTCTATTTACACATTGCCAAAAACATTATAGGAAGGCGATGGAATAAAGAGTCGCTTGGCTAGCATTTTACACATCTAACCGTTTCTGTAGAAGAGCTTTGGTCAGGAATTAAACAACTCAAAAGATGTTATTATTGTCCAATTTTAAGTGCTGACACTTGCTGAACTGGCAGTTGGTACATTATTACAAGCAGCAGGATTCAGCTCATGTGATAATAGCCCCACTGATGTTTTTCTGTGTGAGTCAGCTGATTACAGAAACTGAGGTGGGAAGTAAAGAGTAAAAATATTCATTACACTTATTGTTTCTTTGAAGAGGACGCACAGCATGTTATTGGATACTTTTTGACATTACAAGAGAAAGTTCTTCTGGCTTTGCATTCATTTTGAACATACACCAGGGAAAGACGGCACTGGAATTCAAACAGCTCTCACACTGAAATAGCCTCTGCTTTATGGATGTTTCTCACACAGAATCATTGTACATGTGAGGGCCATCACAGAGAATAACTGAAGCATATTTTGTGCATCTTCAGAGACAAACTTTTTTTTTCTTAAACTGAAACAAAATTTGTCATATTAAAGAACTCCATTACAGCAGTAAACAATATTCTCAGTGAGTACATCCTCATAGCTAGAACCATTTTTTCACTGGGAATGTTGTTATTAAAACATCATGTTGCAGCAACAACAATGTTCTCTCTGTGATGTTTTGGAAAGGTGACATAATGTTGCGTAGGCATGAGCACATCATTTCTTTCTGTTAATAAAATAATATAAAAAAATTCTAATCCTGTTAGGTGTCGATAACTGGTTTATTAAGGGAACAATGACACTTGGACAAACTGCATCTGAAGGCTCTTCCACATCAGCTGCAGCTTTCAGACATGTTTACTGCTTCTTGGCTGCGTATCACCACTAAAGTTATGACACAAACTGTTTACATTTTTTCAGCACGGGCTCCTCAGACCTTGTTTAAGTAAAAAAAAAGACATACATTACCAGTTTGACCTTGCACTTTAATGGACAGGGAAGATAAACATATTTGTTCCTTGTATTATTCATGAAGCCAATTCAACAGCGTGAACAAGTCGATAAGTAAGTAGTGTGAGAATCAAACCAAGGTGAAGAGTGTGATTGACTGCACCTGGTATATAGGGAATCCTAAGGCCTTAGGTTTGGAGGCTTCCCTTAGGCTCTGTCTTCCATATGAGATTTTAGGAGGTACACCAGAAGACCTAGAGCATATTTTAGCATAGTACATTATTCATCACTTGTCAGTTACTTGACAGGCAGAAACATTAGCTGCAACCAGTTTTAAACTGACTAAATAAGGAGATAACAAACCTGAGAGACCGGGTATATTTGGAATTAGGAGCTGTGCAGTTGCAGCATTTGCCCCTTCTAAATACTGAAAATACAAAGTAAAAACCGATAATAAAAAAGACTGCTAAGTTTGTAAAGTTCAATTTACCTTTAAGGTGCCATAAATAAGATTTTACTGATCTGTAACAAAAAGTGACCTTAATATATCTGTGGAGGTTTGATAGATTTAGTGATCAATACCAGTGTCTTAACAATTACTTCACAAGATGTGGGGGTGTGTTTCTAATGACTCCAACTGGCCAGCAGAGCGAGAAAGTGTTTCACCACTGTAGACCGTTGTCACTTTTCCCTCCACATCAGGTTGTCGGACTTTAAACTGAAGTGACAGATCTCTCCTTTAGCTGCTCTCCCTCAGCAAAGGACACTGATGGCTGCTTCCAGAGGCAAAAGGTCAGGCCATCAGGTTGGTTGTGCTAATGGACTGCTGACCAGGCAATAAGCCAGCCTCTCAGGAGACATTGGCAGCCTAGTTCTCACCTCAACAGTGTGGATCCCATGTCCTTTGCATCACTCCCATCACCATTTGCCAACATCAGGGCTTATTCTCACCTTTTGTCGTCTTCATCCCCACTTTGCTTCTTACTGAGGTCTCATTTAGACATTTATTCTGTTGTCACTTCTCACGTTTGCTTGGTTGAGAAATGTGTAGTTAGTTGTTACATATTAAAGTTATAAAGCTCACGGCACAGTTCAGGCATTTGTGCAAGAGCACCTGCAGATGGCAGTGTTCACCATGGCAGGCTACTCAGCCTTTGAGCTCAACAGCTCAAGACTGTCTCAGCACCAGCAGCACAGGCAGAGAGCCGTGGATGAAATTGATGGTTATCTACTGCATTGGAATTATAAGTAATGATTGGATGGCAGTATGTATTAAAGGAATGCTGGATCTGTATGGCTGATTCTGATTTCCATTTTATTTAATCTGCTGTTTTTTTTTCTAGTTTCATTGTGCCATTTCTGACATGTCATTCTGGGGCTTAGTCGGCTCAGTTACACAGTTCAGCCTCCTTGTGTTGCTTTGAAACTTGTCAAGTAAGATCATCTGCGGTTCCGGGCAATTCCAAAGTCACATCACAGCCTCGTCAGATCGTCACAGCTCTATAGCACGAGGCAGTAAACTTAAAAAGAAATTGCAATTCACCCACTAGGCAAAGAGCACGCACCACATGCTGCTGTAAAGCTTTGATGACTGAGATAACTGTCAAGGTTATTTCTTACGGACACATGCTGATGACCGGCTGCAGGGTGCCGAATGTGGCGGTCAGAGCGTGAAGATGCACCCCGTGCAAAACGCGCGCAGACAACGGCTTCTCTGTCTAGAGTGCAATTATTAGTGACTCGTACACAAAGCGTGTATTGTATATGCCTGTGTTTTATTCTTGGCAAGTCGTTGCAGTTAATCTTTTTTTGAATGTTCTTCAGTCTTGTGGCTTTATGTGTCCACCCCAATTAGTGCAGCCTACCTGATAGCAGCCTAACAGGTTGACTTATTATGCGTTTGATGCGTCCCCTTTAGAGCCAATGACTGCTATCTGCCTTTTTATATAATCATCAACAGTGTAAAACGAAAGAGCACGGGTACTCTTTTTTCCTCTACATTATCATAAGCAGCACTAGCAGCTTCATCATCCTCATCTTCGTCATCATCATCATCCCCCTCCAGCCTCCGTTTTTTTTTTTTTTTTGTTTAAGCGTCTCTGCAGCCTGCAGCATCTTCAACGAGCATCTCACCGCGGACAACCCTCCGGTCTGCATTGACGTGACGTGACTTCGGGCCAATCCTGTTGCTGCTCGGGTTGTCGACGCCACTGAAAGAGAGAGGCGGTGTCCAATGACGAGGGTCGGCGGGGTGGGGGGGGCGTCGGTGTGGTGTACTTCACCACCCCTCCTATGGGCTTACACAGAGTTAGTGCAAGATATTCTGCTCCCGGAGTGAGAGTGCAAGGATAAACGGCACATGGGCTACGCGCTGCGCATCGGTGTCACATTGAACAACCTTTATATTCAGGGTTGGCATTTCCAAGTGGGATTGACTGAGATTTCTCTTTTTAACCTTGTGTATTTGCCGGCTGATTATTGATGGAGCTACATGAACTTGAAACATGACGGGACACCAGTGTCTCCTCTTGCGTTCACCTCTTCGGCGCCTTCACCTTAACAGGTAGCCGGGGGAAGAAAGAAAAGAAGACAGAAAAACCGCCGGTTTTCTCGGGACCTGTACGGGAGATGAGCATTGATTTTTCGGACCCGTTCTAATGGAAGACGCCACAAACCGCTGACCACCTGGCTGTGTCTGCTGGAGAGCGACGCTGATCACCACAATCACTGCAGGTCGCACAATAAGATTCTGTCCATTCCTGAAGTTAAATGGGGGAAACGGAACTGCGACATATGCAGCCTCTAATTTTTCTTTTTTTAGTTTGTGCGACCAGCTGCTTTTACCCCAAACCTGTTCTTGAGTCTGATTACTCCTGCGAGGCGATTTTTTTCTCTCTTTCCTGGACCCAAAGCTTGATTTGACTGAGAAGGATATCTTTCCCCGAATAAGCTCGCAGGAACACTGGAAGAGAAGACTATGAGCTGACACACTCCAGTTTTTCTCCTGCGCTGGAACGGATTTGGGTATGTACGATAAGAATAGGTCTCAGTTGCCCACTAAGAATGGGAAATCTGTCTGAGCTCATTTTGTAGGCTTCATTCATGCGTGTTCATTCGTTTAGGAGCCCACACACAGTTCTTTAAAAGGCACAAGGCTCTTCAATTTTTGCAATTTTCAATTTTAATAAGAGTGTGTAATGTGTTGTGAAGTTTTGTGGCCATGGGGGTTTGAGCCGCTGAAAATTCTTAGTTAACATAAAATGTGGAGGATTTGAAAAGCAACCGACCTGACTGGCTGCCTAAATGTTTGCTGCAGTGTTTATATTAATTTTCTTATAAATTGTTGATAAAGGCTTTTGGGCAGATGTAATAGTGAATCTTGTTAAAAAAAAAAAAAATTATAGGACAAAACAGCTGACTGTGAAGGGGGGGGGGGTTGTTTGTGAATTACTGTGCAGGGCAAAGTTATTTTACTGAAGAGAAACTCTGTCATGTATTCATAGGTTTGTCCTGGGAAGATTCCTGCCATCACATGCAACGAGTCACTGCCTGTAACAACATTGCATAGAAAAAAAAAAACACCTTTTGAGTTGCAAAGGCTGGAAACACATTTACGCTGTCATGGATCTAAAAGACTATTACCTGTTGGGCACCCTACTTGCCTGCATATGGCTCGATCCTTCAATAGCCCAAGAGCTAATCTACCCCATCAGAGAGGAGTTGCAAGAAAATGTCCTCATTGGAAACATACCAAAGGACTTAAACATTTCCCATACAAATGCTGCCACTGGAGCAAGTGCTAATCTTGTGTACCGACTCGTCTCTAAAGCAGGAGATAACCCACTGGTCCGCGTTCTGAGCAGCACAGGCGAGATATTCACAACATCAAACCGAATCGACAGGGAGAAGTTGTGCCCCGGTCCCTCCTTTGAGGACAGCGAGTGCTCCTTTGAAATTGAAGTGGTCATCCTCCCTAATGATTATTTCAGGCTGATTAAGATCAAAATAATTGTCAAAGACACAAATGATAATGCCCCCATGTTCCCATTCCCTGTGATCAACATCTCTATCCCAGAGAACACGCTCATTAACAGCCGATTTGCTATTCCTTCTGCCACTGACCCGGACACTGGCCCCAACAGTGTCCACAAATACGAGCTGATCAACGGGCAAAGTGCCTTCGGCTTAGACATAGTCGAAACGCCTGAGGGGGAGAAGTGGCCCCAGCTCATTGTGCAGCAGAATCTGGACAGAGAGCAAAAGGATACATATGTGATGAAGATCAAAGTGGAGGATGGTGGCAGTCCACAGAAATCCAGCACTGCCATTCTCCAAGTCACAGTAACGGATGTCAATGATAACAGACCAGTGTTCAAAGAGAGTCAGATAGAAGTGCATATACCAGAGAACTCTCCCATTGGCACGTCTGTTGTGCAGCTTCAGGCCACAGATGCAGACATAGGAGCAAATGCAGAGATACGTTATGTATTTGGGACTCAGGTTTCTCCTGCTACAAAAAGACTCTTTGCATTAAATACAACATCTGGCCTAATTACAGTGCAGAGGCTCCTGGACAGAGAGGATACTGCTATTCATAAGCTCTCTGTTTTAGCCAGTGATGGCAGCTCTAGTCCTGCCAGAGCTACTGTTACCATAAATGTGACTGATGTTAATGACAATCCACCTAATATAGACCTGAGATACATAATCAGTCCCATTAATGGCACGGTTTTCCTCTCGGAGAAGGATCCCATCAATACCAAGATCGCTCTCATCACAGTGTCAGACAAAGACACTGATATCAACGGCAAGGTCATTTGTTTCATAGAGAAGGATGTGCCGTTCCATCTAAAGGCCGTGTACGACAACCAGTATCTGTTAGAGACATCTGCGCTGCTTGACTATGAAGGGACCAAGGAATACAACTTTAAAATCGTAGCTTCTGACTCTGGAAAACCAAGTTTGAATCAGACTGCCTTGGTAAGAGTGAGGCTGGAGGATGAGAATGACAACCCACCTATATTTACCCAGCCAGTTATTGAGCTGGCTGTCATGGAAAATAACAAACGTGACCTGTTCCTGACTACTCTCAGCGCCACAGATGAGGACAGTGGGAAAAATGCAGAGATAGTTTATCAGCTGGGACCAAATGCATCATTCTTCGATCTCGACCGCAAAACTGGGGTCTTGACTGCATCCAGAGTTTTTGACCGGGAGGATCAGGATAGGTTTCTCTTCACTGTAACGGCAAGAGATAACGGGACGCCCCCTCTGCAAACGCAGGCAGCCGTTATTGTAACTGTGCTGGATGAAAATGATAATAATCCTAAATTCACACATAACCACTTTCAGTTCTTTGTGTCTGAGAATCTTCCTAAATACAGCACAGTGGGAGTGATAACTGTGACAGATTCAGATGCCGGAGAAAATGCTGCTGTTTCTCTTTCCATACTGAATGATAATGAGAACTTTATACTGGATGCTTATTCCGGGGTGATAAAATCTAATGTGTCATTTGATAGGGAGCAACAGAGCTCCTACACGTTTGATGTCAGGGCTGTGGACAGTGGCAGGCCTCCCTGCTCCTCAGCTGCCAAGGTGACCATCAATGTCATCGACGTGAACGACAACACCCCCATCGTCATTTACCCCCCCTCCAACACATCTTTCAAGCTCGTCCCACTCTCCTCTATCCCAGGATCTGTGGTAGCAGAGGTGTTTGCTGTAGATGGTGATACAGGGATGAATGCAGAACTCAAATACACCATTGTGAGTGGGAACAACAAAGGTCTGTTTAGAATTGACCCTGTCACAGGGAATATTACTCTGGAGGAAAAACCAGCAGTGACTGACATAGGCTTGCACAGATTAGTGGTCAATATCAGTGACCTGGGATATCCCAAATCTCTCCATACGCTGGTGTTGGTATTTCTGTATGTCAATGACACCGTGGGCAACTCAACACTAATCTATGATCTCATCCGACGCACCATGGAGACCCCAATTGACAGAAACATCGGTGAAAGCAGTGAAACTTATCAAAGTGGTGACTATTTAACCATAATGATAGCCTTTGTTACCGGCGCCTTAGTGGTGATTATTGTCATCTTTGTCACTGTGCTTCTGCGCTGCCGCCACGCCTCCAGGTTCAAAGCTGCACAGAGGAAAAAACAGGGGGCCGAGTGGATGTCACCCAACACAGAGAACAAGCAGAACAAGAAGAAAAAGCGCAAGAAAAGGAAATCCCCAAAAAGCTCCTTGCTCAACTTTGTCACCATTGAGGGGAACAAACCTGACGACCCTGCCCACGAGCCAATCAACGGAACCATCAGCCTGCCCACTGAGCTGGAGGAGCAAGGGATTGGACGCTTTGATTGGAATGCCACACCTACCACAACCTTCAAACCTAGCAGCCCAGACCTGGCCCGGCACTACAAGTCCGCCTCACCGCAATCGGCCTTCCACCTCAAGGCCGACACGCCGGTCTCAGTGAAGAAGCATCACGTGATTCAGGAGCTCCCACTGGATAACACATTTGTTGGGGGCTGTGACACCCTTTCCAAGAGGTCCTCCTCGAGCTCCGACCACTTCAGTGCCTCAGAGTGCAGCTCCCAAGGAGGTTTCAAGACGAAGGGGCCCATGCACACCAGACAGCAGGTAAAAGAGCACTTTTACTGGTCTATAAGTACTGCCTATAACTGCCCTGTTCCACAGTGCTAAAGTGCCAGTCTAGATTAGAGACTCCCTCTAAGTTACTGTGAAGCAACAGAAAAAAGAGTACAGGAGACATACTGCTTCAGCAAGTTCCACTATTTCTCAAAACTTAAAAAAGAAAAAAAAGAGAAAAAAAAACTCAAAGCAACTGCTAATTAACAGAGTTGATTATGGACTCAATAATCACATGCATACTTTTGGGGGAATAATTATAGACTGATGTTTTGTCATTAATATATATTTAATTCATATTTAACAGAAATGCAAGTAGGTGAGTGATTGCCTTGCCTCATTTTGTCTATTCAGCACCCAGGTTAGATCACTGGTAAATGTACCAACATAACATTAATTGTGACTCAATGTTCTTTGTGAAAGAAACATTTTTTTCTTGCCTATCTACTCAGATTACTGCTTTCCTCATAGATAAATGCTGCACACATTCTTCCGAAAAAGAATAAAAAAAAAAAAGCTGACTTTTCACCTCTCTTCTCATAAAACTCTGAGTGTATTCATGTTTTTTGTTTTTTTGTTTTGTTTTTGGTGTGTATTGTTATATCACAAAAGACTTTGTAACCTTTTCAACACCTGCAGCAATATCAGCAGTCAATAATTATTAGTCTGCTGCGGTGGTATTGTGAATGTCACTGTAGGCTTTGCCACATCATCTAAGCTGGAATTAAATGCCTCCTCTCAAAGCACACTAGCGAACTGAGTGAAGCTCGTTTGGAATTTGATACACATCCAATTCAAAAAGGATTAGCCAATAATGAGCCTCAAATTTCAACGTAATCCATGCTGCTTTTTATCAAAGCCTTATTAATTTTTCTGCTAATAAAGCACCACTACACAACACACAGTTGCAATGCATGTGGACAAATACAGCAGAGAAGAGGGAAGAGAGAGTGTTTCGGAGGGAAAAAGGGAGGCAGAGTGAGAGTGTTGTCAGTGGGTCAGGCTTGATGGGTGGTGGTACTGAACCTTTAGGTGGCAGTGTTGCGCTGCATGGCACAGTCTGGCACTACGCCAACCTGCAGTGGACTTATAAATGCAAGGGAGGAGAAGAAAGGAGTGAAAGCTATGTTGGTGTTCTTAGTGAAATACTCTTGCCTAATGATGTAGAGGCTGCACAGGGAAGATTGATAATGGCAGTTAGAGATGTGAGTGATAAGATCTATCCGAGAGAGAGAGTGGAATTACAGGGGCGACACTGTGCGACTCCTATCGATGCATACCTCCGGGTCACTGCATCTGGGGCTGCGTTAAATGTGTTTCTGTGTGAGAGGTAGCAGTCAAAAGAGGCATTCAGTTTGGCATCTTTTGCCAGGCGCTGTGTGTGTGTGTGTGTGTGTGTGTGTGTGTGTGTGTGTGTGTGTGTGTGTGTGTGTGTGTGTGTGTGTGTGTGTGTGTGTGTGTGTGTGTGTGTGTGTGTGTGTGTGTGTGTGTGTGTGTGTGTGTGTGTGGTTGATGACGTGTGTTTGTGAGAGAGATGAGACAAGGCGATGAAATGTGTGTAATTCAACCCTAGAGGACGATACATGAGATATGACACTATACTGTAAGCACAACTTCATTGATTCGCTCAGTCATCCCACAATGCCACGCTGGATTTATTGGAATCAATAATTCTGACAAATGATTCAAAGAAGCACACAAACAGAGCCAGCATGTTACAGTTCTATATAGCGCCATTGGTAATATAAATGATTTACTGTTACAGATACTTTTGCTCACACACGTTCCTCTGAAATGTCTGAATGTCATCCATGTAGAAGACGGGGGTTGAAATTGACCTCGAGTTGTGCCTCCGTCTAAATCGCCTTTCTTTTCGCTCCTTAATGACACAAAGTGGTTCTGTCGAATCTCGCCGATCCAACCATCTTCATTCTATACTGTCACCTATACAACTGGCACATAAGCAAGCATAAACATCACATCTTATAATTATGTCATGGCATTTCTAAATTCATAATCAAATTGTTTTTTATGTATCTATTGATTAAACTATATTATTTAGTTCTTGACAAAACCCACTACCATAAAAAAGTCTAGAGGAAGTGAGAGATCCTTCCCTTAAGCAATACCTATTAATTACTTACATTTATAGGCACTAATATATTTAACTGCACACAAGGGTCCTTATCTTCATTTCCTTATTATTAGAAGGAAAAAGTAATTTTCTACTTTCCACTTCTTGCTAATGTCTTTCTTTGGAGATTTGCAATGAAGACTATCTAGTTGGTTCTCAGTCATAATTAATAGACATCTCACTGATAAGGATCCTACTTCAGATTTGAGGTTAAATGGCAGTTATTGATTGTGGTCAAATGATTGCACAGACTGCACTGACACGTCTTAGTAGATAAAGCAGGATATTGTATCAATGCCATTGTTACATCCATATTTTGATTGTTTTGCACAATGGAACTATTTGTATTGACATGTACGTATGTCATCTCTATTTCATTGTATTGTATTGTATTGATAGTATTGATAAGCAGACGCCCATTCAGTATGCCCAATTCCTTTTTCAATTCTGCCTGTGTATTGATATTAGCTGTGCTTAAAGAAAAGTAAAGCCAAAAAATACCAATTACGTTTTGAGTGAATCTTTAAACAGACAGTATATCTAAAAGGTAATATCATAGGATTATCATATTCCCCGCAGAGCAGGAGCGCTTTGGAAAAAGATAAGAACTGCATTATTAAAAGATTTCTCATACATACATAGATGATAAAAATATGTCAATATAATCTAATGTTATTACTAGTTATTTCTCAGTTTTATGTTGGTTTGATAACCTGCATTTAAAATGAGTTCAGTAAGGTGCTGAATTGTTCCACTAAATAAGGCATCACAAAGGTATATGATAGTATGATGCAGTTTAGCATACGTTGCCTTACGAGTAAAAGACTATCATCAATCACCCATTGTTGCCTGATGTTAACATGAAATAAGCAATTAATTGAAAGAGGACGTTCAAGAGAAAGAAATGTGTAAAGCTGAGAGGAATAGCTTATAAAATTGAACTTCTCGCTAAGAATTTTTAAAAGCCATTTTGTTCCAGTTCTTAAGAGTCACGTCTGTGCGACAGCCGCACCAATCAATCAATCAATAAATAAGGAAACTGAAAGGAAATTGATAAACAAGAAGTCATGGGGAAAGAGGTTGAGAAAAACAGCAAAGCATGCAGGTTTCAGTGATGTCTTTCCTCTCAGAGAATATAGAGCATAGGGACTAGAAATAGCAGACATCTACAACAATGTCAATGAGTGAAATCAGCTTTATAGAGACCCCAAACTTTGCTGATAGCAATAGAAGCAATCCTTGCCTCCTCCCACCGCCCCCCCCACCCCCCACCACACACACACACACACACACTTATTTACCCTCCAGGGACCTACATTAGTGTAAACAACACTGAGGAAAAAAGCATGAAAACACTGTCCTAGTTTCTCAAGGCAACACAAGCATCTAAGAAACCAAGTATAATCATAGCCGTTTCCCCATCACTTTTCCTTTCTTCCTTTCAGTAGTCTAACGGAGAGACATAGATGTGGTTCACGAACATAACATGAGCCCAGTGGCTACGCATTAACCATGTTCTGTGCATGGGAGATCCCAAGGCTCATGTTATGGACACATTAACATGGTTTTACTGAGGGTGCATGGTTTAAAAGTAGTCACCAAGATGGTGTGTAGAACATGCTGAATTGATTACAATCCATATTTTAAGTTCTCACTCTTCACCATTGACCTTAAATAAATCCCATGGTGAATGTGAATTTAAGGCGGTTTACGGTCTGTTGAGTTAGCTAACAGATTCATGTGTCGTTCTTCCAGATACTATTACACAAGATGCATCCTTTTTCTCCTCACTTTGTTATGGTAATATACATTATATGCTAGGATGCACAATTATGAGCCTTATATAGGGCTTTCAGCTGTGCAACCATGTGGCCTGAACACCTCCTATGTGCAAAATGGCTTAATTGCTGTAGGTTATTGGTGTTTTTCTTGCATGGCAGAAAAGATGCACTGAAAGGAAGTCTGTACCTACAGTTCAGTCAGCCCACACTGCTCTGATTTGCTCTTCTGCAGCACAGACCATGCCCTAGCTCTGGAGACAGTATAACAGCTCCCTTTTGTGCTGCTTTAATAGAGATAAAGCACACATAGAGCATCTGACAACATATGCATTTTAGGTTGAATTAATTAGACTTTTGTTTGAAATTTTGTTCAATGTTTCTGTCTGCATCCGAGTCACATATCATTTTCTTTCTTGTTGTGACCACTACAATGAAATAGACTTGTATTACAGTATCAGTCAACAGAAAATGTGCAAGTAATTAGATACTACAGTAGATGTAGTAATCAGTTTAAAGTGCAGGGCAGGTGAAAGATGTGTGAGGAAGAAGAGAAAATCTTTCGCAGGGTATTCCTGAAGTTGTCTTGTCGGTACATTTAATCAATGGACGTTTTATGCAAACAGGAGTTTGTACAGACCATTGTAATTATGGAGCCTTGGGGGAGTCGTCCTTCTTGTGCAGGTTCATTTGCCACATTAATAAGGGGATTAGTAGTACGTACGGAGGCTGATGGCGGCAGGAGAAGTTTGAGAAGATTAATGAACTATGACAATGTTGCACCTGAGGGGAAAATTCTGTTGCAATATCTTCTGGGTTGTGCTGACACAGAGTTTGGCGGTATGAAAGAGGAAGATGGAGAGAGGCCAGTGATTGTTGCCGACTGTGATCATACATCCTGCTCTTCAGCTATTCTGTCACTTCTCCGGGATGCTGTTTGTAAACTCTTATACTGTACATGTCTATGATACTTTTGACTGAAGATGTTGCAGTGGATTTAAAAGTTTCTTGAAAATAAGGACACCAACTTGTCAAATCTAACCGTTTCTGTGCATATGAATAAATACTTAAGAAGTTATTGGGTCTGTTGCCAACAAAGAATAATCAAATAACCGGAAGATGCAAAAAGAATACCACATACTACATTCTCTAATTGAGTAAAATATAGCAGCTCATACAATGTACAACACATGTAGCTATCAGGAGATTGTAAGCCAACAAGTCTGTGAGTGAATTTTCTGTCAAAGCTTTAAATAATCAGTGGTGGATTTGCAGGGCTCTTTACTGCAGAGAGTATTATATTTCTTTAAAAAACGTGTCATGTCTGCGATGTCTAGGTGGGTAAAAGGAAATTAAATGGATTGCGGACTATACTAAGGTAGTGGGTGTGAGTGCTACCAGAGTAGATTATTGCCCCAAGGGGGATCTAGTTTTGTCTTCACAAAACAACAAAATAAATCAAAGCTCCCTGTTGGTACACTGGCTGAACAGTGGAGTTCCTTTATATGTTTTTATTTTCCTCCGTTGAAAAATGAAGTGCTACTGATTTTTAATATCTTTATTTATTTATAACTTTTTTTTCTCCTTTATTGTCTATAACTGCCAGGGACAGTATTGCCAAAAACACAGATGATGGCAAATTACCAGGAATTACATTTGATTTATTGACATTTGATATTTTATCAAGTTTCAGTTTTGTCTTAAACATTTTGAAATGTTGAGATACCTCTCCTCATCATTACACTGTTTCATTCTTTGAAACTTATCAAAAATACAATTTTGATAAATGACAAGTATTGTTATACATCAAAAGGTCTTATGTGTGCGTGTGTGATTTTTCTTTCTTTCTTTCTTGGTTTGTTTGGCTGGCAACCCATTTATCTCACATTCATCATCCATTTCTGCAATTTCTCAAAGCAAATTGATTGATGATCAATCTTAAGGGGATTTGCTTTGTGAAGTTAATGTTTTGCATGCACAAAAAACAAAGTCATTGTGGCTTTTGTGGGACTGTCATTACTTAATTCAACTCCATGTTTTCACTAATCCGCAAAACACATTTCCCATTTTTTTTTTTTAAGGCAATCAATCAAGTTGACATACTAGCTTCATATTTTTTCTAACACTGCGTGATGAGAAAAAGACAAACTGCAGCTTAAAGCACTTACAGTATCACGACCTCATCTGAATTCTCTCAAATTTTTAAGAGTAGAGGGTGGAAGAAAATGTTTCTTGACTACTTGCTTGTCTACAAAAAAAATGATATAAAAAGATGAAGTTATGATGCTACTTCATTGTTTGAATCCCCTCCCCTCCAAAAACTGACAACCCATCTCTTCTTTCAACTCCACCCACTCCTTATCTTTCCCGTCTCCAGTCCACACCTTTCACCCGTGTTCTATCGGGGTCAATGCAGTTACATGAAATGTTAAATCACCAAGGGTGTGTTCACCTTTGTGTACTGATCATTTGTGACAGATGAGGGTGCTTTGTGTCCAGCACGTAGCCCCACTTTCTTCCTGTTACCACCCTCTCTCCCTTTACCCTTGTGTGTGTGTGTGTGTGTGTGTGTGTGTGTGTGTGTGTGTGTGTGTGTGTGTGTGTGTGTAAAAGATGGGCAGAGTGGTGCTGTATGTCCTGACATGACAAACCCAGAGGGAGACGTGTCCTTGTCATTGGGTTGTTGTGTCAAGTGACACACAGGCCACTGCTCTGTCACTAGCGTGTGCCAGTGTCTAGACTAATAGTGGTGATAATGGCATAGCCAGCCAAACCCCCTCCCCCCTCAATGTGACTGCCATTGACTGCTTTGCCACTGGGCCCCATTGCTCAAAGAGACTGTGTAACCCTCATCGATGTAAATCTTTCTTGTGTATATATAAGATGTTTCATGTAAATTGAACTCCTGGTAATCTTGCCTAATGTGCTGTGTTAAACAATAATGGACTTGTTTTATTATTCTTTTGTTTATTTGCCCTGCTTTCTCCTTTTCCTTTTTTTAATGCTGGGTATACATTAATTACATCTGAAATAAAAACTCTGCCAGTTATTCAGTACTGCAACTCCTATTCTGTTTTTAAAAAAGCTTTATTTGAACAGTGCTATTCTACCTTTATAATTTCATAATAAATGTTTCAAAGAGATAATATCTTTCTTGTATTTAATTTGTCCGTTTGTTCTCCTTTTGTGATGTTGTGATAAGAAAATATCTAGAAACTGGGATTGGTTTCAGTCAAGCTACTACGTGTGAACCAGATCTAATCAGCATTTGTCTGTAAACAAGTGCTTCGGCTGATTATAATGCCAAGTGGTGTATTTAAAGAAGCAAACAGATTTTCCGGTTTGACTGAATCCAATATTTGAAATGAGGCACACAAAGCCACTGATGCAAAGCCAATGTAATAATTCACTTACAGTGGAATTTTAATTCAGAGTTAATCTATAGAGGTAGTTTGACTACCATTTTCCCTCTTAACGAGTCACAAGAGCACATCGATATATTTAGGTCTTTGTGCGCAGTTTGAGGGCCTGCTGAAAGTTGAGTATAGCTTTGCTAACCTAAACACATGAATGTCAATGGGCTCAAGTTAACAGCTGCTCTTGAACATCTGATTCTCAGGCTTTAACGCTTGCACTGCCCAGCTTATAGCATTAAAGGGTAGCTTCAGATTTGTTCAAGTCTGTCTTAAAACTCACATGCTGATATGTTCTTTTACAGACCAACCTGCTGCTGGTTGGGAAGAGATCACTTCATAGCACAACTTCAATGGGGGGGAGGGGCAACATCCAAAGTTCTTGCTTCAAGTCTAAGTTAGGCATTGAAGTTGTACTCACGAGTATGAACAGGAGGAATCATTACAACAACCAAAAAGTCTTTCAATGTACATTATGAGCATGTGATTGTCACAATTATTGACAGATTGAAAAAAGTTGAGCCAATTTGTGTTTGTTATTGTGTTTTCACAATTACTCACAAAACACATTAGTTTAGAACTACTTCTGAAATAAACAGTGAATGTACAGAGTGTACTCTTCTGAAATAGCTCAGAGCTAAATGAGGATAATTGCAAAACTTGAAAGAACAGAAAAGTCTTTCATAAGTTTATCTGACTCATAAGTAAGAATGATGAACAGGGGCGCCCAGATAGCTCAGTTGGTAGAGCGGGCGCCCATATATAGAGGTTTACTCCTCGACACAGCTGGCCCGGGTTCGACTCCGACCTGCGGCCCTTTGCAGCATGTCAATCCCCCCTTTTCTCTCTCCTTTCATGTCTTAAGCTGTCCTGTCAAAAATAAAGGCCGAAAATGTCCAAAGAATAATCTTAAAAAAAAAAGAAGAAAAAAAAAAGTGATGAACAGAAAAATGATCTAAAAAATCTCTTTAATACTATCTTAGTCCTAAATTACTCCTTTCCTGCACATTTTTGATGCGTTTTCAGTCTTGCACATTATTTACAATGAAATTCTAACTGGTGGAGCAGCGGAGGCAGGTATAAATGAACAGCTCTTAATTACATTAGATGTGCATAAATACACGCAAAAACCGGCATCCTAAAATGTGAATGTCAGTCTAGTGTCTACAGTAATATCAACAATACAATTAGCAACTAATTTCCCACACCATCATCATCCATCATAATCACCACCAGCACCATCATAACAAACGGTAACACACTCAAAATGTATTGTATATTGTGGGCATCTTTGAAATATTAAGAAAAAGAAACACTGTTGTAACAGTGTTGCTTATTTTTTCTCGCTATAGTGGACTTTTTTATAGTGACACACTTTAATGTGAGAATCTCCGGCTACCTTGCAGTTTCAGAAGTAAAGATGCATCACCTCTTAACTGTTTTTTGCAGAAAGAGAGAGAAGGGGGAGATGGAAGTGCCACGCCAACACATCTATGGAAAGTAGGCCTAACTCAGCTTAATCTGTCCACTCCATTTGAAAGCCAGAAGCAGAGCTTAGTCTTCGTTTGAGTGAGGACGTGGGGAAAAAAAGGATATCTAAATAAATATAGGCTTTAAAGTTTGACCTCATCTATACGGTCACTTTCAAAAAGCTGTGCACTCGCTGACTGGAATTTCAAAACTGACATCTGACCTAAAGTAAAATTATATTGCCTCTTCCTTTCCAAAGAAAGGGGGAAATAGCAATGCTAGTATTGCATCTGATATCAGAATTTGTTGTCAGTGTCTCCCAATCTCTTGTGGCCAGATTTCCAAATTTTGTGGAATCCTGGTGTGATGGTACAGTAAGACTGTAGATAACATGGATCTTTGAAAATGCTATGCTATCATTGAATTTGCTGAAGTTACTGTGGCAGGTTCTTTTCGGCTTTTGCACATGACAGATGGACTCAGATGTGACCTTTATATGCATAGTCTGCTTCGTGAAAGAATATGAACAGTCAGTCCTTTTTCTGTACATCACACTTCGATTAAAGGTCCCATGACATGGTGCTCTTTGGATGCTTTTATATAGGCCTTAGTGGTCCGCTAATACTGTATCTGAAGTCTCGTTCTGAAAATTCAGCCTTGGTGCAGAATTACAGCCACTAGAGCCAGTCCCACAATGAGCTTTCCTTAGGATGTGCCATTTCTGTGTCTATAGCTATTGAGGAGGAGAGAGGGAGGGGGGGCTAGGTGGAGGGTGGGGGTGTGGCCTTGACCAACTGCCACTTTGCTCGTTTGAAAGCCATGATGTCTCTCTCTCATGGGCGGGCCAAATTCTCTGGGCGGGGAAAGCAGAGAAAGGGGAGATAAACCTTCCTCCTTATGACGTCATATAGAGCAAGATTCCAGATCAGCTCATCTGAGCTTTCATTTTCTCAAAGGCAGAGCAGGATACCCAGGGCTCGGTTTACACCTATCGCCATTTCAAACCCCTGGGGGACCATAGGCAGGCTGGGGGAACGCATATTAATGTTAAAAAACCTCATAAAGTGAAATTTTCATGCCATGGGACCTTTAACACGCTCGTGGCATAATGTTAGATACAACTTTTGCCTTTCAGGAGGCAAATAGAAGACTGCACATTAAACAAGTCTCACAGAAGATTAAAACTGAACCGCTCCCGCGACCAGATACATTCACTTTTTGTGTAGATGTTACACAGAAAGCCTGTGTATGCAAAGCAATATTCATAGTCTTTTCAGCACATGCTGTGTTCACATTGTGCTGTTATACAACTTTGTCATCCTGAAATTGAGTGCACATGACAGAGCACAACATCCACTCCAACTATTATCCACACAGGGATGATGTCACATGGCTTTTTAACCTTGTTTAGACAGAAACCAGATTAATTCTGTCCTTGCTCATCCACCAGCAATGTCCTCAAAGCGAGCCCTTGTTTCATTATGCATAGCCATTACGCATCGGTACGTATAGTAAGCCAATAAAGGTGATTAATGACCCACAGGTGGTAAAACACATGACTCGTTTGCGTGTGATTGTGAAAGTATTCTGATCCTTAACTAAAAGTAGAAACAGTACAAGGTAAATATACTCTATTACAACAAGTCCAGCATTCAAAATGTTAATTAAATAAAGGCACAGTATTTAAGTTATACTAGTGCAGTTCCCGTTGAAAATGTGCCTGTTTGGAACGGGCCGAGAGAGGGAGAGCTACTTTGCACATTTTTGTGGGCCTGAGGTGTATGTCACATTTTAGCTGCCAAAGCTCCGCTGCTCTCTCTCTCTCTGGTCCTGCTCACTGCTCATTCAGTGAGCAGAGGGGGAGTGGCCAGCGGCTAGAGTGGCAAAAGCCAATGTGTGCTTCTTTTACCGACGATATATTTTGCATTTCTTATCCAAATAATGTCAAACTTGGCACTGCACTTACTTGTGCCCATAGCAAGACACCTGTCAAGTTTGAAATCCATCGGACTAACGGTTCTAGAGATATGCGCTTAACACCCACACAGACAGACAGATGTTCCAGCAATTTATAGATAGCTAAGTTTATAAGTCCACTAAAGTATCAAATGTAGTAATAATCATCTTGCAGAAAGAGACCGCTGGGATTGTTAAATGATTACATTTTATATTGTTTGACTTGGATGCATTGATGTGTAACATTTAACATCGCAGGTGGTGGAGGTGAAGCACATTTTAACTTTTTTCTATACTGTTTGGTAGTTTAATCTCTAGCAATGCATCATATTTTAAGTTAATGACCTCTTTTGTTTGTAAAAATCTTAATTTGTAGAAGTAACTAGGTGTCAAATGAATGAAAAAAGCAAAATATTTGTCTCTGATATGAAGTGTAGTAGGCCTGCACGATTCGGGGGAAAATATGAATCACGATTTTTTAGCTTAGAATTGATATCACGATTCTCTGCAACGATTTTTTTCTCACGAAGTGTAATGTTTATTGCACACATGAACCATGACAAAACAAAACAAATTGGCAGTACCAAACATATATTTTTTTGGCACCTATAGCACATTGCGCATCACCACAAGCCTGTAAACATAGAGGCTTCAATGAATAAAGAAAATAAAGTACATACTAGCCATTTAATAAGTACAGTAGGCTACCAAAAATAGTGACGTATAACACATTGAACTAAATATGGCCCTGATACAGGCTCTATCTGAACTCCTTGAACATGTCTTTACATAATTAAAACATCTCAATCAACATGCTGCTGCTACAGCTTCAGTCTCTAGAGAAATGGAGTTTGTCAATTGCCAATTTAAGTACAGTATCAAAAACAGAATGATTTCTTAGCACACTCTTTAACTGCTTGCCTTTCACGTCTTCAGCTGTCCCCCAAAAAAAAATTTAATCGTGAACAGGGGTGAATCGAGATCGCGATTTTATAACGTTTAATCGTGCAGGCCTATAGGCTACCAAAAATAGTGACATATAACACATTTAACTAAATATGGCCCTGGTACAGGCTCTATCTGAACTCCTTGAACATGTCTTTACATAATTAAAACATGATAATGTCAATGGCAAATGCTTTCAATAAATTAATTGAAGGAGAAACAAAAAATAAATAAATAAATTTAAAAAAAAAAGAAACTCGTGATCGCGATTTTATAATGATTTATCGTGCAGGCCTAGTATAAAATTCAAGATTCAAAAATGGTCCCAAACGGCAATTTGCTTTGCAGGAAGTAGTCCAACACAAATCCATAGAATACATCATACACAACACAGCACAATATCCATATCACCTACACTGTCAGCATGACTCATGGAAATCACTGTAATTCGTAAGCATTCCATGTTTTGTTTTTGTGCTGTTTACACCACATTGTTTGCACCACATTGATGGCCGCTGTATAAAACACAGGACTTTCAAGCCAGAGAGCGGAGTTCGCTTCCTGGGGAAAACTATAGACTTTCACCCAGGAAATATGTGTTCCTTCCAAACCACAACCTTTTTCCTAATCTTAACTAGTCATTTTGGTGCCTGATCTTAACTTTCGTCGCGGCAAAACGCTTGTATTTTGGAGACTAAATTTAACCGTAATATCCGCCAAAACGAGCGGTAGCTGGCAGTGCTCTGTACTCGGCTCAAAGTCACCCATTTTCGGCTAAACACATCTACTAACTGCCACTGATACAACTGAGCTGTGACGGAGGTCCATAGCACGCGTCGCAAAGCTCTGTAGCGGCTTAAACAGCTAGCAACTGCCACTCGGCATCATGGAGCTCATGGCCACCCGGCATCACGTGACCTAATTTCGTAGGATATCATACGTTTTGGTATGCATACATTTTCGTACGATATCATACGGACCCGTTCGTGAGAATGCGTTGATAGAGAGCATAAAACTGAAGTACAAGTACCTCCAAATTGTATTCAAGTACAGTAGTACATGTACTTGGCTGCATTCAGTTCACTTGGAAGTCTACCTACGTTACTTTACAATTTAGGGGACAATATGTAGGCTCCAACATTTTATTTGCAATAGAATAAACTCTGCACACATTTATAAATAGTATTGAACTCTGCTGAGACACCGTGGAGACCTCTAATGTGCTGAAAAGATTAAGGCTCCACATGAAAAAGTCCCTCTGAGAGGTTCCTCTTCTCTGTCCCACATTGTAGCATTGCACCCTTTTCAGTCATAAAGATCTTTGAATATACAGTAGGGAATGCCTTTTCATAATTTAGTACTGTTTGTATGCAGCTTTTGTGTGCGCACTAAGGACAGAAGTCAAGACGTTAACTTTAAGATTGGTAGCAGCAGTATGAATTATTTGTATTAAAATTATGATGTCCATACATTATGTTGAAAGCAACGTTTGATATGATGCAAGCATGTCCTGTTAAGGGAAATTCATACATATGTTTTGAACAAATATGGAACTTGCTGTAAATCTCATTGGGTTAGAACAGAGTATTGCTATAATAATTGAGAAGAAAAAAATGAAAATAAGTATATTAAAAAGAAAAATTCCGATAAAGCACACATCTAGCTTCTGCTTCAGGAATATGAAAATAGAGCAATAGTTAGTGATTTGATAACTTTGAGGCCAGGTTGATAACAGCTTAGAGATACATGCAGGAATAAGTAGAACAACAGTCTCTAATGTGTTATAGCAGGCTAAACAGCTGACTTTAGCAAAAACATCACACATCATCAACATTGACTTCACGAAATATGCTTCCATATGCTACATTCTTATATATTTCCATGAATTGACAGATACCTTTTGAACATAGAGCCTCGTCTGGGAGCTTCACTAAATTAGTCATCTGGCCGACGCCATTGCAGTGAATTAAAATCAGGATCAGTCAGACACTTGAAGAGGGCCCAATAGTCATTTTTTTTCCATTTCTGCTGCTGATGCACACAGTCATATTTCCCTCCAGTGACTGTGTGGTCTAGTCCTGCTGACACTTTCCTTTAGTGTAATCTTTCCCTAACCAGTAAGTAGTCTCTCATATTTTCCCTTTTGGGGGAAAATGAAGAAAGGTGAGTGTATTTCTCAGATGTAATCCCCACGCGTATTTGACTCTAGACAAAGAGAGAAACAATTTTCATTTTCACCCTTAACAGCCCAGATTCCTTCAGGACAACAGTGAGTTATGCAGTGGTGTTGCAGTGAGTGGAAAGCCCATCCAGTGCAATTTATGTATAAGATCTTTTATAAGGAAGGTGCAGTTGTCACACCATTTAGAGCCTGAGGCAAATGTTATTTTTTTATTTCCCTTTTGTTTCTAAAAACAGACTGACATGCATACAACGGACATGCAAAAGGAAAGAGAAAGCACCCTAAAGGTTGCAGAAGTTAACTTTTGACTGAAGGGTTGCTCGGTCAATCCTTGGACAGGCAGGATAAATTAGACTGGGGAAGAGAAACCACCTCTGGGGTGCCCTTAAGCAAGGCACTTAACCCCCACTTGCTCCGATGGGGTCGCTCAGTGGATAAGACTTTTTTGTACTGGGCAGCTTTCAGCAGGTGTAGATGTGTAAACCGGTGCTAGTGTGGAGCAGGATATTACTGGAAACCAGCATTTGTACTCAGCAAATCTAACCTATATCAATTAAAAAAAACTCATACCAAGAGTAATGGATCTTTATGCTTCTCTTCTATGTTCTCTTTTGACAGAGGATTGGAATTGAACTGCTACTTCTCAGCTACATATGGTATTTACATACACTCCTCTTAAGACTTGGTAGTTGGTTCCACATGGGTTCTTAAAGGAAGCACATTAGACTAAGAATAAAACGAATATGATTTTATGGGGATTTTGAAGGATTTCCATTTAAAGCACATGGTAATGAATAACATGGAAATAAAAGGGGCATTTCAACATACAGACTGTAAGACATGTAGTCTTTATGAGCATGAACAGCTAATAATGTTTGTGACCATTTATGATATCATACAGTGGCGCCTTTTCAGATTTGTTCTATTGCCAATAATAAATAAAACCAATTCTGCACAGAAACTGTTGGGCAAACATTTGTTTTGGTAACAATGCAACTCCAGGAGGTATTTTGTTCAACTGTAGATCAGAGCTTTAGTTTAGTCGGAGTATAAACCTAGAGAGAGGTTTGATCTTTCTGAGCAGATCATAGACTTAAGTATAAATTATTTTCCATGGTGAACTGGATGTAGAACATTGATTAATTGGTGTTAAGACTAATTATATGTTTCCTTAAATCTGTACTACATCACTAATAGATTACCTTCATCATGATAACAAAGAGCAACAACACTTGGCGTGGATAGGCATATGACTTTCTCTGGTGGATAATACAATGACAGAGATAACTGAATTACTGGACGTATAATGCTCTTCAGGGAGCTAATTAGATAAGAAGTTGTGATGTATGGCTGCTGGAAGGATGCGTGTCAACCCACTCATGTTCAATGTATAGACCGCAGATTTGTATTGATCGTATGCTTTGTCTTGTGCCTCAGGCATCAGCATGCTACAGTGTAAGCTGTGAGCCTTGCCTTTGTCTGGTGAGTTGAGAAGATAAGGGTTGTGATAAATCTGCCCAAGAATAAGCTGTCACAGAGGTGGGAACATGGGAATATTTAACGCAAACATAAAATATGGCTTGTCTGTTGTTTTATCGTCGAGGGTATAAGAAATGGCAGGGTTTTAAAATACTCTCACCTCCTTATTTTTGCACTTTTCTATCTCTGCAGCACTGGCATGCACAGACGCTTACAGCCCTGCTCATCTTTGTTAGGACCACGGAGCGGACAAAAAGAAGGGAAAAGAAGAAATGCTTTGCAAGAAATGGTGAACCAGCACCTTATCGCCACTCAGTAATATGCAGAGGTGTAAAACATTTGGCTAGCTTATTTAGATGAAATGATTTAGTCCTGGCTGTGCAGAGTTAGCGAGGGCTGAATCAAGTAGTGTGTTGGGGATGAGGAGGAAGGAAGTGAAAATTGGTTTCCCCTATCTTACGGCGCACATAGAGACCCAGCCTGAATTCCTCTCTCTCAACAGACTCCCCTCTGACGATAACTTGCCCTGATAATGGATATATGCACCCAGATTTATTTTCTATTTCTTACCACAACTGCTTTTCTAGGAAAGTTTTTTTAATGCATGAGCTTTATGGCTGCTTTCAGCTGTGACATTCAGAAAGCAGAGCTCCAGTGCCACAGCAAGGCGGGGAACATTTGCCATGCAAAATATAGAGGAAGAAGATGCTCTTTTGATGGCTGCAACTTTTACTGTAACTTACAAAAAGGCTTTAATGCAAGCTCAGATACATAGGAAGGGAAACTTTATCCACTCTGTTGATTTGTTTGCCTCAGTTGTCTGCCCACTGAGATATTATCCCACATAGGGAACATTATAGGAAAGTCATATAAAACACGAGTCTCTCTGTTGTTAAAGTGGATTTTGTAAATCTTTTATTAAGGTTGTTGTGGAATTAAAATTCATCTATACATCAAAAGTTCAAGTCTGAGGAAGCATGTGAGACAGTGCAGAAAGTGACTCATAGGCATGACTATAACACCACAACCCCTCGTTTGACCCTATCTCCCCCTTCCCCTCTAATCTTTAAAAAGCTGTGGCTCCATCTGTCATATGACATGTGACCCCGCTACATGCGTGGTAGGGTGTTTCAGTGTCCCAGAAACCAGCCCAGCCTCTGTCCGGGGAACAATGAGGTTCCTTCACTGCCTCCGACTCAGGACTGTGGTTGCCCCAGGCCATACATCACATGGAATCCCTCATGAATGGTGCATGTGTGTGTCTGAGTGTGTTTGTGTGTATGTATATCTGCGTGTTGGTGTGGTGATGATGGGACTGTATATTCCCCCACTTATTCAACACTGCTCTAAGCTGTTCACCCCATAGAGATCAGTGGCTGCCTGGTTCTGATCTTCACAGTAGGAAGCCTGTGTGTGTGTGTGTGTGTGTGTGTGTGTGTGTGTGTGTCCACTTATTAATAGGCCAGCCTCTGGGATGATATTCATAACCAGAGCAGGGCAGAGGGGATTTAAATGAACACACTGGGTATATTGGACTGATTAATATCTTAGAGGAGCATGTCCTTTGATCTTGTGTTTACTTTGTGATTAGGAACACATCCATGGAGCCATGTCTGTCCTATAGACAAAGAAGGACATTATTAATTAGTATTGGTCATGTGTAATGCATCTATTGTTCTGTCATGATGCTAGATATTTTAGTAGGGTACACTTTTCACTGTAAAAAATAATATGTTTCCAGTATTTTCATAAGACAAGACAAATCATCAGTAGTTTTAGATTTGATATATATATAAATCTACTTTATATTTCTGGAATCAAGATTAATTATCTTGCTGGCATCACACTGATCCTAAAACAACAGACACAGCTGTTGTTTCAGGATAGAGACACAAATATGTATTGTGAAACAAAAGGGAACTGTACCGGAATTAACTCACCGTATTGGCAAAACAGTTTTTTTTATTTTATGAAATATCATAAAGGCATATAGAGTGTCGACAGCTCAGCGTGAGACCAAACGAGTTGTTAAGACAGGTGTCTTTTGCAGTGCAAGCGAAAGTCAGTTTGTCACTTGTCGTTTTATACATGAGCGCACACACACCATTCCATTATTAATGTATCTTTTCTACAGTCTTAACTTGGCCTCCTACTATTATCAAACAGGCTCTTGTACTCTGGTTAGCCTATTCTATGTGCCAGTTGCGTATTAGCTATATCTCTAAAGTGCATGTGACCCTCAACTGACCTGATTTTGAATGTAAAGACTAGCCGTGAAGTTGCTAACCCAGACAGTGAATATCTATCGGCTGCCATTCATACTATTGTGTCTAAATCTCAGTATGACCTCCTACTGACACATTATGATCACTTCATTGTACACTGTCTTTTAGCATAAGACTGTCCCAATAAAGTATCATCAAAATACCAGTATTTCCAATACAGCATATTTAACTCATCATATGAAAAACCGTATATCACATATAATCAAATGACACAATGAAGGCACATGGACATGTTGCATATAAAAAAAAGTCACTGGCCATGTGTGAAATTATGATTTGTAATATTAAATCTTACAATTTATGTTCTTTTTTTTATGGTTTACACATATAAAAATTATACAGATTAATATACACATAATCAATACAAGATGTGATGGAGAGATGCAAAAAAACCCTCAGAGTGAGACTCTCCAATGCATAGTTTGCATTATCCATTTAAAATAGAAAGCAAAACTAAAATCTTCGAATCCTGACTTTGGTGATCCCATGACCTTTCCACTGGCGCTACCAGCAGGTTGACATGTTTTGGCTTGTAGTTATATATATCAAAAGCTATTGGATGGATTGCCATGAAATGTGTTACAAATATCCATGTGGTGTCTAGAGGATGAATCTGAGTTTGATGATCCCATGACTTTTCTGCTAGTGCCACCATGAAGTTGACATTTGTCGTTCAAAGTAAAATGTCTCAACAATATTGAATGGATTGCTATGAAATTTAGCACAGACTTTCATGTTCCGCTCAGGATGAATTAAAATCACTTTGGTGACTTTTAAAATCCTAATATATATATATGTGTGTGTGTGTGTGTGTGTGTGTGTGTGTGTATATATATATATATATATATATATATATATATATATATATATATATATGTGTATATATATATATATATATGTGGCTGTCAAACGATACATTTTTATAATCGCTGAATTTCTATAGTTAATCGCGATTAATCACATGTTTTATCACATGATTATCATGACTATGAATTAAATGTTTTTAAGTACATATTAATAATGGAAAGGAATTCTTACCAGTGTATCTTGATTGGGAATCAAATGAATGCAAGGAAAGTTACTTTATGAACTTGACTTTGAGATTTGTATTTGTTTATTATTTATTTACTGTAAACAAAAGAAAAATGTGTGAATCTGTCATTATTGCACAATTCCTCCAAGTACCTAACTAAACAACTAAAAATCCCTATCCTTACCAGAGTCAATATAGTGCACAGTAACTTCTAAATAATTTTGATTACTAACTGACGTCCAGTGATCACCGGTTAATAAGACAGTGTTTGCACTTTGCAGCTGTTCCAGTTTGGCTGCTTTCTCCGTGTTGTACAGGCTGTGTATGCGTGAAAACTGCTGTCCCCCTTGACGGCAATGAGACAGGTCAGAACATGCCAACCGTAGTACGTCTTTAAGACCCGAGTCTTCTACGATGGTGACAGGTCTGCAGTTAGTTGCACCCATTTCGCAAGAGCTGTAGTAATTTTTTTGGATTTGGTTTCATCAACAGGTCGGCGAGTAGCACTCTCCAGTCACGTTAACTGTACTATGCTTAGCTCATAGGTGGTAGCTCAAGCTTGACATGCTTTGGTGATATTTTAATTCGGCTTTACACAATGTGCATGTGGCTTTCGACTTTTTTTCGAGTTTTGGAAAGTAAAAAACGCCATTCAGAATTGTGTTTTCTGCTGTCTTTCTCCATCATGGGATCAGGATGTGTTACAAGGAAGTATGGCAGCTTGATGATAAATAAAGGTGCGGCAAAGTGTCAAAATAGTCAAAATATGTGTATATATATATATATATATATATATATATATATATGTGTGTGTGTGTATATATATATATATATATATATATATATATATATATGTGTATATATATATATATATATATATATATATATATATATATATATATATATATATATATGTGTATGTGTATATATATATGTATGTATATATATATGTAGAATATATTTCTAAAACAGCCATATTATCCTCTTAGTAATGAAATGTCGGTTTGTTTTCTTAAAACTTTATATTTGAAGGAAAAAAAGAAAACATAATTTCATGTGAGAGCTTTCTATTCTGCACCTGGGTGTCTGCATCAGGGCTTCACAAGAAGGAATCCTTTCTTCTTCTTGTGTAATGTGTGTGTGTGGAGGGGGTGTGGAGAGGTCACTGCCTAAATTGAATAATCCACAGGAAGAACTCTATCTTGCCAGAAAACATAAGACATAAAGAAAAAAATTGGAAGTCGCTGACTTGGAAAACCATTCAAATTGTCAACGAACCCTGAAGCTAAAAAGAAAGGCGAACAAGTATTTGCTAATTAGATGAAGGCTTTCTCCATCATTCTTCATCGTGTGAATGATAACAACGCACAGGTTTGTATTTAGATTTTCAATTCCTTAGGCTTTCCCAAATGCCATCTCTAATTTTTGACGAGGATCTGGCCTTGAAGGCCCTGGTAATATGAAGCACAAACAATCAATTCCGGCCAATCTCTTGAGGCCTTAATGGACTTGGAAAGAATATTAAGAGGTTTTGTCTGCAGAGAAGCTTTCTGCCACAGCAGTCGTCCCTCAGCTAATTTGTGTTTGTGTGCCAAGGGAGGCCACACACTGGGACTCCTGTAACAGGCTCTCAGTCCTACTTTCTTAGGAGCTGCTGCCAGGCCAACAAGCACACACACACATGCAAATATGTGCTTACACACAGACACAAAAAGACTAAACAGGCTTCATTCTGCAGTAAATCAATCAGTTTTCAGTCAATCGCATACATTTCAATAATATAAATTTGACTTTGAATGCTTTTCTGTTTTGGTATTAATGTTGGGCGTCTGTGACAAGCACAAGCTTGTCATTAATGCTTATTATCTGCTGTGTGAGGTTGCATGTGTTTGTGCAAGTGAGACAGAGAGAGAAAATGAGAGGGTGGCATTTTGGGATGCCAGGATGAATTTGGGGTAACCATGAGAATGTGGGACCAGTGCCCAATCCCTTTGTGGCGGTCCAATTGTAAATCTGCCTGTTGTTGCCACACATTGCTAATGACCCTAAACACCATACGTGTCACCATGTCTTAGCCTTACCTCGCTGTTTTGCATAAGAAAACTCAGCACTAAGAAATCTAATTAAAATAGGCTATTGTGGATAACTATTCTAGTTATTAGGTTTTCTGGAGAGTGCCTGTCTTTGTTGTGTGAGATGAGAGGGTTGGCTTAAGATTCTGACTTAATACTAGCTTGACATTTGTTTTGTTGTTTTTTTCCTTCTTCCCCTGTTCTTCTCTCTCTGTCAGTATTCATTTTCCCTCTCAGCTTGAGTGCAGGGATGAGACCTCAGGCTACCTCAGAGAGAAGCTCTTCTCTACATATATGTATTTTTTTTGCCATATGATGACAAAGAATAAGCCCTTTTGCCATTATTTTATTTTACATTTTTCTCCTTGCCCTTGTATCCTGTACCTCTATTCGGATTTCTTTTTCTTGATTTCCAATTTTCACAGCTGCATTTTCTTCTCCATTTTTTCCCTGCTGCTCCACTCATTCCATTCTCCTTCTGCGTTCCTCAATCTTCTTTTTCTACGCATGCATTTCATTCCCTCCTAATGTATTTCTCATTTTGTTCTCAATTCTCATCATTCACCATCTGCCTGTCAATTTGCGTTCACCTCACCCCTGTCTCCATCCCTTTGTTGAAAGGCAACGTTTCAGCGTTCCAATTTAGCAGTATTCCAGATTTTATTCTCTTCTGTTTTCAATATGCACTTACCCAAAGTGTATAACACAGTATATAACTATTTGATTTTACCCACCTGAACCTTCCTCTCTAAGTGGCTGCTTAGCTGACTGCCAATTTAGAGTTTAACCTCAGGAGAGGAGGGCTTGTGCCAGAGAGGCAGATGGTCAGAGGCGAAGGCAAAAGATGCTGGGAAATTCATCCTTTAACCTCTGTTGCCCACTCTGTCATTCTGTCCGTCCTCTCTCTTTATTTCTGTGGTTGAATGAGTGAATGAGAGCGACCGACAAAGAGAAAGAGAGAGGGGAGTGTGGAGGATATGTGGGTGTGTTTGCAGGGTGGCAGCAGCAGCCTGTGTGCTCACAGCCTACTTCACAACCTACCTGCATATTTCAAAGCCCTCATGCAATATTGGTTCTCAGTCTTCTGCCGTTGTCTGTTGCCGCTCTCACCAATTTTCTGCCTCATTGTCATTCATGTGCAATCTGTTTGTTTGGCCAACCTCCTCATATTCACACATTCTCTGCCGAGCAACTTCATGTCCGTGTGTCACTGAGTGTATTTCGTGTTATCTTTTGTATAATCCACATTGTCTTGGTGATTCACTAGTCTATCAGAAATTCTTTATGACGCATTTTCAAGCTCAAGGCTTTCACAGCTTCTTGAGGTATAAAACTGTACAATACTGGAACAATGAAACCTTACAAGAGGTCTTACAGTTCCACAATTGTTTTCTTTACTTTGCCCCAGTTGAACGATGCCTTTATGAAAGTATTTAATTTGGTGCAGATGACCTGTACTCTTGCTTCATGGAAAGATTTAGTGAGGTGATCCGTACCAAAACCTAACAAACTGATTTATATCTGCTATTTCGATTGCATATGACCCAGCAGGAAACCTATTTATTGTACACCAAGCGTATGCTGCCATACTGTTTCTATTTAGCATATGAAATATGAATTTATCTCTCTAAGCTTATTGCCCTGTTTTTTTTGCTTTAACAGCAGCAGGTATTTTAAAGTAATATATATGAACCTTTAAATGTTTGTGTTATAAAAAAGTTGCGCGATACATACATACATACAGACTTTAAAATGGCACTGAACAAATATTAAGCTAATGTACAAATGTAATGAACAAATTGGTTCCTGATATTCTTAATGTAGCTTATGTGTGAGTAGTGGTACACGTTCATAATGAAAAACAAGCACAGGAGTGCAAGATGGCTATCCTAGGTATTATTTAGTTTTTTCTAATACAATGAAAAAAAGGTCCAGAAGTGATTTGTCATACTGCTTTTCAAATAAAAGTGAGACACAATATCACCCTTCTGGTGAGCATACTGTTAAATATCTGGATCTTCATACTATACTTATTTACTGCTTATTTTAAATGCTGCAGTAGTTCTGCCATGCTTTGCTGCTTATGTCAGAGTTTGTATGGTTTCCAATGGTAACCGGGCAGGATAAGAGGATGAAAGGCTCATTATAACCCCACTGAGTGAAAATTAGCTCCTCTCTCTCTCAATAGTGCACTAGCCTCTTCTTTACTAGACAGTCCTACGTATCTGCTGTCATGATAATAGACCTCTTCTCTGCGAGTGAAGAGGCCATTTTCAGCTCTATAGGTTATTCAGGCTAAGACTGCTCATTGTGCAGTGTGCATGTGTGTGTTTGTCTAGTTCATGTCATTGCATGTGTGTATCTGGGTGGGAGTAACTGCTTCTTTAATGATAAAGCGTGAATCACATATACTTGTAATTAAAATGTGAAGCTAACTCTGACTCAGGAATTATGAGATGATCCCTCATCTCCTGCATGGGCTGTGTGCATCATGACCCTGACCTCTTCAAACAGAACATCTGTTGTGATGGTTTGTGTTGTATACGATCAGGTTATATTGTGTTCTACTCTGGAAAATGAAAGAGTACATTATATGTTGTATTCTGTGGCTCACAAACAGATGTCAGAATCAGCCTTTTCATCTCAGTTAGGGTTGGAACATCCAAGTCAATCACATGTTGATCATAATATGAGTTTTTTTTCTGGACAGGGGCAAAAATATACTCATAATGTTCAATAGCCACCCAGTCACACTCACTCTAAATCTCTCTCATTACTGTGACTAATTATGGTGTGAACACTGAATCATTTTCTGCCCAAAAATCCCACTTATGAACATACTATTGCTCAGTATAGTGTTTAATTATTTTCATTATTAGAATCCTAGAATCCTGTAAATTAATGCTATGCAAATCTGACAAAATAAGCCCCTGCAAAATAATACCTCAAACTAATAATTTATGGTTTGCAAATATAAATGTTTTGAGACATTGCGAAAGAATTCAGACCTGCTCGGGACTGAGGGTCATTCATTGGCCATGGCCTGGAATGGAAGAAAATGTTCACTTTCCGAGGCAAGTTAAGTTCGTTTATCATTCAGGCGGAGAGTCATTCATTCAGTTTTTGCAAGAAACATCCATCTTTAAACAGCTTTTATTATTGTTCAATGCTTGTTTCTTGCCGTCCTTGTACTCCAGGCTGATCCTTTTTGTCCGTCAATTCGTACTGATAGGCTAACTGCTTTTTGTTCACTGTCTTTTTTTTAAGTCAGAAATCTAGGGCTGCAACTAACGATTATTTTCATAGTCGATTAATCTGTTGATTATTTTCTCGATTATTCGATTAGTTGTTTGGTCTATAAAATGTCACAAAATGGTGAAAAATGTTGATCAGTGTTTCCCAAAAAGCCCAAGATGACGTCCTCAAATGTCTTGTTTTGTCCACAACTCAAAGATATTCAGTTTACTGTCACAGAGGAGAGAAGAAACTAGAAATTATTCACATTTAAGAAGCTGGAATCAAAGAATTTTAATTTTTGTCTTAAAAAATTACTCAAACCGACTAATTGATTATCTTAGTTGGCGATGAATTTAAGAGTTGACAACTAATCGATTAATCGATTAATCTTTGCAGCTCTACAGAAATCATAGTTAACCCAACTATAGCACCTGTATGACATGCTCCATATGTACCCAAACAGCTGTTTCCGACTGTCCAACTGCAGTGAATTGTCCCCTTATTTAGCAGGAGTGCATTACGAAGTGAATTCCTTATTGTTATTGTAGTTTTTTATTGAATTTGGTTGACCAGCGCTGGTTACTCACCTTTTGAGTAGATTTCCAGTTTTTGAAAAAGTAGCTCACATGATAAGATAGGCTGACCCTGCAGTAATTTATGGATTATAAGTCTTTAGAAAATGCCCAAATATTCCAAAATAGCAGAAACGTATATATTATAGTCAGTGATCTATTAACAAAGAGTACAGGGAATACACACTTGAATGAGCATCAGTCATTTTAAGAAATAGATGTTTCAAAACACTGCACCCAGGCACTGCAGATTTAGCTTTTTAGAGGATCACCAAACCATTTAAATAATCATCAATTTTGAATTGTAATCAAATATTACAATATTGCTCTGGGATGTTTGAGCTTTTGAACAAAACCACCATAGAAAAGTCTTAATTGCATTAATCTTTAACTGCTGTTTGAAGTAAAAAACTACAGTTAAACAATAAGGCAATCAAAATCACATTGCTATTGCCATATCATTAAATAAACAAATGATATGCTATACTTATGGTTGCTTGAGTTACTTTATAGTATATATATATATATATATATATATATATATATATATATATATATATATATATATATATATATATATATATGTGCATTATTGCACATCCAATCTCAACAACCATCTTACATCTCATTGGGTCTAATACTGTGTCTCTATTTTAATGGTGCAGTCACTGAGAACAGTGCAAAGTGCAAGGCCACGTGAACAAGGTCAATGAGGCCGTCTATTTTCGCTCAAATAGGCCGTTGCACGACATGGTGGGGTTGTAGAGTGTAAGTTGGAGGGGTGTGGTCATTAATCATTGTGTCCTCACCCATTTACATGACTGGCAGTGGTGCTGTTATATTTGTAGAGGTGGGAGAGTGCAACAAAAAGACATCAAAGAGACACTTTTTGCCAAAATACCAACATCTGCAATGGGCACCAAAATACCAAATAGTCAGACAGTGTGCATTTTCAAGGGCAGAAACACAAACTTTAACCAACTTAATGTAGCTTTGACTTTTCTTTGCACTGCCACAGAAATAGAAACCATAGACTTCACCAGCACTAAAAAAACATAGAGCCTTACTTTGGCTGACTTTGTCTTTGCAAGTTTGGAGTTTCTGTGCTTGTGCTTGTTTGTGTGCCATTTCTATAACTGTAAATAACTTGCAATTACTGTACAGTAGTTTGTTTTTCTACACACCTATTGTTGCAGCTATGTAAGTGCAGACACAAGTGTGCATATTAGACAGTTGTTGACAGATAGTTGCAATTATAATTCCTATTTCCCTGTAAAACAAATCCTAAGAACCTCCATTGGTTCGGTTAGGGTCATGGCCAAAACAGCAACTGGTACAGAGGAAATTAAGGGATGTCTGTTTGTGTTGTTATGCATTAGCTCATCTATAGTATCAGGTAAATCTGTTAGGTTCACTTGTATGCTGCAATACACAGAGTAAGGCAAATGCTTGGCAAGGACACTGCATACAATTTAGATTTTGCTTTATTATTGTACTGTAATAAACACATAAACAAGTAGATAAATAGACCAAGAGATACACATTCATGCATCAAGTCTTCTCAAGAAACACAACATAATTTCCATCAGGCACCATTCTACTACGAATCTGAGCACTTTGCAGACTTTTCTTTTTTTGTTGTTGTTTACCTTGTTTTGTGTTTTTGACCAGCTGCGACTGAGCTTTTCTTTTAAGCCTTTTAGAACCTACAGCTTGTTTGCTAGGAACATATTCATATTACAGTCAGTCCAAATGAATTGACTTCAGAAAATCCCACTGCAATTATACTTAATTCATAATTAATGCGGAGCAGACTGGGGACCTAATTTACACTTGCACATTGTCAGTTTCCCTGCATGTGCTTGTCATTCTGCATAACAGTAAACATGGCTTGCTTTGGAAAGAGGGTGGCATCTCACCATTACCTAGGCTCTGGGGAGCTGTGCACTGTGGCACACAATTGTGCCATTAGATGATAAAAACAAAGGAAATTATCTGACTTTCCAGTCGCTCCAAACAAGAGCAGGTGTGCACAGCTGTGTTAACAACAGGGAGTAACCTCTTATTGTGTTGTAGGCAGCATTGCTTATTATTGAACACTCTCAGAAATATGACTGACACCTTCTCTTTGAGTTGATGGAAGTCAAAACAAAGACTCTGTTCTTCTACAAGTCAGATCCTTGGAGCTTGTAATTATAACAAGACCTAAATACATCCATACATGTGTATACATGTATGCGAGTTTGTGTTTATGAGCAGACATCTGTTCGCACATGAATGGGATCTCACTTTGTGTATCTATGCTTTTGAGAGAGAGAGAGAATGGGTGTCTTTGACAGTCTTTAGGAGTGTCATACTGAGGTAGAATGGCTCTTGATCTTTGTTGCTTGTGCTGTGGTGCTGAATTGTGTTGAGCTGCTGTATATAGTGGTATTTCTGATAGGGTTTGATGTGCTGCAGCTGATGTGCACAGACAGAGGCTGCTTTTGAAAACCAAAGAGTATTAGTCCAATCACAGCACTGGCAGTCAGACTGACATCCTGCATGTGTTATTCTCCTTTAATCAAGTTTGAACATTCACTCATATCCTGTCCATGAACCAACTTTGTTGGATCAGACTGATCTGCGTGCCCCCTCTCACAGGCTTACTGTCGGTTACGTACAGTATGTGTGCTCCATAACTCAGGTGCTGTCAGAGTAGAGTTAGGAATGAAGAACCAGTATTGAATTGGAATACGTTCCAAAGTTGTAAGAAATGGAGATTTATAAAGAAAAAGTGCTTTTCAACTTCAGGTATTATTTTCTCAAAGCAAAGTTCTGACTTACCCTGCTTCCATCTACATTGCAGACTATGCATTAGTCAATACATGTGCGCAGTGTTTGCAATATGGCATACTGGAACTGGCACTTACAAGTGTGACTTAGCTTTACAAACAGCATCATTATAAAGTAGAATACTCATTGTGGGAGACTAATTTAATAGTTTGAAATCTAAAGGCCTTTAGACCATCATAAACGACAAGACATTTACTGGAGCATAGTATATAAAACATGTTTTTTATGTCTATATATTTATAGTCATAATGCTAACTCAAGTAAAAACAAGTATACAGCAAACAACAGAATAGAGAATATTTATATAGTTTTCTTTATTTGACATTTTAAGCAAAAATAACCGTGATACACATCACATCATATATGACCATGTACCGCTTACAGCTTAGACCTGCTAAAATATTGAAAAAATCCACAGTGACTTCAAGCATGTGACAATGAGAACTTAGTTTTTAACATGTTACCAAACCTAAATCTTTCCTGATCCTTAACCGTGGGAGCGATACAAACTGCGATCTCTAGTGCCAAAGTTCAGCATGTTGTCTTTCAAAATGTAATTGGCAAAAAAGAAATTGCAATTCTAAAGCATAATTTCTAAGAGATGGGTGTCTTTTCTTACTTATATGCCTAAAGCAGATAAATACACACACACACACACACACACACACACACACACACACACACACACACACACACACACACACACACACACACACACTCCGGTATCAAGGTATACCACGATTTGAAAAAGTCACGGTTCCAAAACCACTAACATTTTCTGTCATACCGTTCCTAAGGTATGAGCTGTTTTTTATGAGTCTAAAAGGACAGAACGTGCAGTTTAGAAATCCCTGCCCCTGCCAGTGTGCAGTGTGTGCTGAAGGTTATCATACCGTCAGAATCTCATACTGGCCCATGCCTACACGCACGCACACACACACACACACACACGCACACACACACGCACACACACACACACACACACACACACACACACACACACACACACACACACAGAGGCATTCACACCCCCACCTACCCCACACAC
Organism: Sander lucioperca; assembly: GCF_008315115.2. Classification (NCBI taxonomy): domain Eukaryota; kingdom Metazoa; phylum Chordata; class Actinopteri; order Perciformes; family Percidae; genus Sander; species Sander lucioperca. Next base: position 30,316,009 of record NC_050175.1, read on the forward strand.
TATGTGAACTACAGTGTTTTTTTCACACGGGAAGTTTTAAATTTCTATTTGTAACAGTCTGTTTGGTTCTAATCAGAGGTTAGAGGCAGAGTCGTTTTAATTTCATTACCACTGGTGGTTATTTTTAGCTCAGAACGCTTGTGATCCTTCTTGTGCATTGTAAGAGTTTGACAAGTCCTATTATTCACACAGCCGCTCATCCTCTGAGCCTGTACTTTTCAAAGCAACCTTTCCTGCTACTCATCACACACATTTTAAAGGCTGCATATAAAGGTATCCAGTTGTTAGGATTTTACAAACGAGTCTGTCTGCTGTGATTTTATAGAGGATGATCTCACCCAGAAGCAAATTAAAAAAGTGCGTAATTAAAGCAGATTACATTTCGGTTTTATTCATTAATTAACTATGGCTTAATTACAGGCTATGTTATCAGCTACATACATTTTTTTGTGGATAAATGATCCTCTAATGATCCAAGTATTTTTTCTATTAATGCTTTGAAAAAACTTTGTTCTTGGACTTAATATTTGTATAGCAATATCTATATTAATAATATTATCAATATGCAATTTTTACTGCTAGCTTTATAGTATATTGATTTTGAGTACCAACAACATTCTCACTGGATTTCTCAACATCGCAGAAGTCTTGCCAAAGCATCTCTGTGGAAATGTTGGCGTAGAACTCATGAGAATAAGAGAATTGAACAACCACAGTAATGCCGGCGCTCTGTAAACATTTAAATGTGTCCTGAGGGATTCCAGTTGATATGGCAACATTACAAGCACTTATGTAAACATAAAAACCCAGCTTTCGAATTTATTAGATTCCCAAGCAAACATTTAATTGACTTTCTTTTGTATGTGTGTATGAGTGTGGTTCTGTCTGTGTGAGTCCCATGTTTGCGCTTTTGTTAATTCATTTTGTGCTCCATGCAGGACCACCAAGTACAGACACGAGTGAGTCACAAGTTGGAACACACATGCGAAGGGAACACGCGTTAGCGGAAGAGATCAGTGAGAAGGAGGGGGAGCTGGGACAAGAAGTGACCAGGGTGTCATCGATTGCTACAGGGATGGAGCGATGTGTCCCTCGCTGTGAGGCGAGTCAAGACGAGGCAAAGCTGCGTGCCGCAGGCCCTTTTTGTGCCTGATGACTCGCAGCTGATGTCTTATCTTGGCCAGTCAACACTGAGGATTGAGTGTGCGCACAGGGAAAAAAGAGAGGTGGGGAGAGGGAGGGGTGACAAAATATAAAAAAATAAATCAGTTATCTGGCTTGTGATACAACAGATGTTACAGATTTGCAGCAGAGCTTCAATTTCACCTCGGTATCTCTCAACATTAAAGTTTAAGTTTAGAAAGAGAGAGTGGCATGAAATGTTGGAGAGCACTTAAATGCTTTTAATTTGTCAGCATTTGTATTTGGATCAAGTGTAAGATTCTAACATGTTCACCACACCAGCTAGTCACAGCTTATGTTGTTGGTATGTATAAATGAATATGGATCTTAGTTAATATTTTGTGTAGCAGCTGATAAGGCCATTTTTTCTTCTTCTCATTAACTTGTTTGTTGCTTATTCATCAGCTTACCAACAATCGTGGGTGAAGTCCTAAATAATTTACAGCCTCTGATCTATTCAATCTTTATTATTCCACCACATTTTCTGTCATTCAAATCCTTTCCCATTTTTCAACGTAAAAACTCGATTAGGAAATTGCTATTACTTTTACCATTCATGAATACATATTCCAAATTCAGCGTAATGGACAGAATGTTCAGAATTCTCACACTTTTCCCACTCCATTCAAACTTTAAGATGTTCCACATCTTTCATACACTCTGGGTATTTTCAACTTTTAAATCCCATTAAAACTTTTTTTTTTAAATATTCAACGTTCTTTGAAGCTTAGTAAAAATGACTTTCGATTTTTACATCAGTGTATGTGGGACGAAAATTTGACCAACTGAACCAGTTCTATCAAGTAAAGGCCTACATCCTTACCACTACTGTTTCCACAAATTTGTCCATGGTTGGAAGGTAAGGAAATGCCCAGTTTCCATTGCAGTGCTTTAAAAGAGGCTATATTATTTATACTCTTTTCTCTGTTAATGATATTTATACAAAAATTGTGTAAATTTATCAGAGCATACTTGCATAAAAGTGAAAACTGATTCCAACTTCTGAAACGTGTATAAGACCATAAACAGGTCCTTAATTACAGTAACTGTAGTTCATCATGTCCCGCCTTGGACAAAAGCTGTCGAGAGAAGTAGCCTATACTCCCACACCAGTTAAAGGTAACAGGCATTGGCACTAACTGCCTTGACACTTATTAACAAGTAAGAGTAAAAAGTTGCCTCAGGAGCTCAATAATGAGTGAGCAGTCATTTCCATTCTGACCTTTTCCCGCTGGACTGTCATTTGCTTGCACGCTGGCAGAGTAACATTTTTTGCATTATCTTTAATGTCATTGGTTTTAATGTCAAACCATCATTCTGAGGAACGTGCCAAAGATGGGATTGATAACATCAGACTGAATTATTGATGACTTCTTGATTAAACAATATTGTAATGAACCTAAAACATGAACTAGAACGATTTAAAATGTGTGCTTTTAAAATAAATTTGCTGAAGAAATAATATAATAAATATATATCATATTAATATAATAATATTGTGTTATACCAAATATATGTTAAAAAATAGCTTTATGTCTATTCTAAAGTAATTTTTTTGCAGCTTATGTGTTCTTATTGAAAGACTGGTAGCATGTAGCATACTGGGAAACATCCCTATGACTTAAGAGGTAGCTTTTATCTTGGTAAACTGTCAACCTTTAAGATCGATATGAGCCACTCACTATCTCTACTTACAGTGCATTGTGGTAGAAAAAGATAAAGCAGTAGGAAGTCCTCAAAGTTGAAATCTTCTTGAAATAACAGCTGCTTTGTGGATTATGGATGATGACCAGCTGACCCTAACAACTGAGGAATGGTCATATAGTACTGGTGCAGTCATTGTTTAATGTTTGAGTTTTGTTTTAACAAAAGGAGATAGCTCATCTTTTGTGGCATCGGACTCTGGGTTTATTATTCATTAATTATCATCATACCCCTTATGCTATTGATAAGGAAATTGGGGCCAACATGAGGACCAACAGGGGACCTCTTGAGGTGGTTTATCTGGTGGACAACTCATGCTGTAAAACTTGCAAAATGTCTTGGCCCTGTAGTAACAACTGCATCATGTGACTTTACACTTGCCCATGTATGTGACAACACGATACACAGAATTGGTACCTCTTTAACCCTCCTGTATTGTCCTTATTTTGCAAAGCGCTCATAAAAAACAAGATCCTATTACAGTACTAAGCTGGCATATGCAGATATCAAGTACTATGGGTAAATGCAAGGGCATGATCAGATTGTTCATTGTCTGTATTGCATATCCAGATGCACATTACACTTTTATAGTAGGTGTATATAAAGTTATAATCCATTCAGCCCCCTAGGTCAGCAATACAGTCAGTCAACGCTAGTGCATGCTGTGTAAGCATGAGCGCTGAAGCAAACAATGCCAGGGACACATGGATATTTTTTGTTTTGTCATCATGTAACGGTAGGTTGACCAACAAGCTAATCTCCCAAAACTCAGTGTAGTCCATTAAGCAAAGCCTTTTATCCATGACTGGCAAGGCTCACCAAATAAAAATACATGAACATACATACACAGGTAGTGACGGGTTTGTTTTTATTTGGTTGGTTGCGTATGAGACGTGTGCACATGTATTCAAACTGTAACAACAATTTATAAGGAAGGAATGCATGCATGAATGGATCCAATATAATGCAGCATGCCATTCTTGATTCACTGGGACTAAAACACAATTTTAAAAGTGTGCTACATTTCCCCTTTGTCTTTTTTTGCATAATTTGCATGTGTCACTGACAGTTCTAAAAAATGTTGACCATAGAATGAAGACAACCACTGATCTAATTTAAGGACATGAGGTGGTTTCACGTAACCACATCTTTCTTTGCAGCTGTAAGACCAGAAAGAGAATAGCCTTTGATAGCTTGACAGTTAAAGTGCCCATATTATGCTCATTTTCAGGTTCATAATTGTATTTTGAGGTTGTACCAGAATAGGTTTACATGGTTTCATTTTCAAAAAACACCATATTTTTGTTGTACTGCATATTGCTGCAGCTCCTCTTTTCACCCTGTGTGTTGCGCTCTCTGTTTTAGCTACAGAGTGAGGCATCTCACTTCTATCCCATCTTTGTTGGGAGTCACACATGCGCAGTAGCTAGGTAAGGACTACTAGCTAGAAGCTAGCGCTGCTAGCGGTTAGCCACCTCGTTCTCAATTGCAAAACACTGTTACAACACAGACAAGTTCACCCTAATCTACAAAATAAATTGTATAGAACTACTTACATGTCCCTCGTCTGCAGGTATTCCACGCAAAGTTGGAAGTGCGCCCTCGTTTAGAAGAAGTCTCATGGCTAATTCTGCCTTGTACTGACCGAAGTTGGAGAAACAGCTAGCTGATGTGGTATTAGCTAAACCGGTTAGCACACACCAAATGTTTCGGCCGATGACGTAGACAGCCCTGCCGATTTTGACCAGCTCACCCGGAGACTGAAGGCAGGATACATTCAGAAACCTGTATCTCACACAAAACAGCATGGATGTTTTTTTTTCCTAGTTTGTATGCGTGTGGAAGTACCAGAGACACAAAATAACAGCCCAAATCCCAGAAAGTGATTTTTTTCTTAATATGGGCACTTTAAGTAAAAAGGAATCATTCCGTAGTATAACATAGTGTCTGGTGGTGATCATAACTGATAGGGCCGAAATTTACCTAGACATCATACTTCTGGACTTTGCCAAAACATATGAATAAAGGTAATGAGTGATTTTTGTGAACATGACAGAAAGGGATCAGATGTATTTGTAATTAGAAGTGTTTTGAAGAAAAAGATAAGGAAGACATTTGAAATGCAATAGGTGTTTACTGATTTTTTATTTCTTTTCAATTCTGTACTCAAATCTATTCCCATGTGATGTTTATTATATTTCTATACACAAAACATACATCTGGATGAGTACTTGGTACTATTTCTGTCATCAAATGCCTTTGAAGAGGTTCACTACATGACGCTATGCACCTGGACAGAGCAGCATATAAGAAAAAGATGACCCAGAATAATCTTTTAAATCTTAGAGAGGCTTCAGTCCATTCAGTATCATTCATGTTGGACATGGTGTGAATCCTTTGATTTTGTTACTTAAGGAGGTAAATTGATCCCCACCTTGCCTCCCCCATTTGTAAATCGATTATTTTTGAACAATGGTTCAACTTAATTCCATCCCATTTGCAGATATATTCTGGATATAATGTGCAGTGATTGGTCTAAAACGACAAATGTGAGACTGTTTGCTTTTGGCACATTTGGGCCTCTGCTGAACCAGTTTCTTAAAGGGCGGAGCATAAAGGCATTATAAAAGCATCCAAAACAAATAAAGATGGAAAAAATAAATGAGATATAAGCAAGCGGAAACAATGTTGTGCATGAGTGAGTGTGTATGGGAGCAGAATTTTCACAGACACAGTGCATTTTACTGCAATAAATATGACACAAAACAACCGCTAATATTCAATTTTACATAAAAAGTATTTTTGACCATGTCATTGTTTTTCCAAAACATAAACCATGACTGGATTAGCTTCATCTTGTCTCTTAGCTTTACTTCATGCGCAGCATAAATAATTAATTTAATAAGTAATGCATGATAAGACTGGACAAAAAACATGAACATTAATATAATTGCAACTACAATCCATTTTTCATAATGTAACAATGGTTCCTTGGTAACTTGGAGATGTCATTTCAGCCAGTAATAATTAAATATTGAACAATATTAGAAAGTAGAAACTGGTAGGATCAGTATTTTGGGATGTAGGTTGCAATGCTGACAAAGAAATTGCATCTGTGGCTCCTTTTGGCAGCAGCACCATCACAACAGCTCTCTGGCTTGCATATTGTGGTATTTCCATTTGATTGACGGGTGTGTCATAGCCAGAGACAGTACTGGGCAGACCCCCAACTGCCATTGCTTCTCCTGTCAGTGTGGTTGGTTTAAAGCTGTCTACATGGATTGTCTGCCCAACATGGAGAACATGGTGAATTAGAGAAGTTGACATGGTAAATCAGTGGAGTTGGCTCTGCAGTGCACTGCTGTGTGCCATGCGTTGTATCACCACAGTGGCTAGTTTACAGGCTGAGTCAGGCTTATCAACCAGCAGATGCCACTGAAGGTATTCGCATGTGTGCATATTGGTGTTTTAGCATTTTAATTTCCCTGTTTAGTGTTCCCAAAAATCAAAAGCAAGTATTGGGCAAATTATTATGAATTAAAAGCCAAACCAAATCGTCTAATCGTTCTAAATTTATATTTAATGTTACAGTATTTTACAGTGTGTGCACTGAATTTTGGCTATAATGCATGAAAAAAAACACGGAGAGTTACATTAAGTCGTACTTCTTGCTAAACGTTTAGTCATTTAACTTATCTTGTGCAATATTTGATAGGCCCCTAAAATAGCACATGCATGGTTGATTAAAAATAAAAGATATTTGGGAATTTTTTTTTCCTTTTTTTGAAATTCCTATCAACTATTGCACAAGATAAGCTGTGAAAAAATGCATACATGAGTGAACATCATTTAAATTGCTTCAGTCACCTGTAGTTCAGTCCTCTCGAGATACGTTTTGGGTACCATGGATACTGTGGGAATTGCCATAATGCTATTAGCAGGAAATAGAGATGTAGTGTGTGTGTGTGTATGTGTGTGTGTGTGTGTGTGTGTGTGTGTGTGTGTACGTGTGTGTGTGTGTGTGTGCGCACACGCATTATCAGACAGGCAGAAAGATAGTAACGCACATTCTCAGAGATAGCAAGGTGCAGTGACACAGCAGACAGAGAGTTATCAAGGCAGAGAGAAAACTGTAACGTTTTGATTAAGCCCGTCACATCGGGCTCAGACCACGCAGACTACAGACATCCGTGCTTGGCTGTCTGTCAGTGGTCAGAGTCACTCACTCCCTCCCTGACCTCCCTATAGCCAGGAGCTCTAATCACTGTAAAACCGATTCATTAAAATCTGCTGTTAGTGAGAGGACACACACGCGGGTGAGTAAATGGACCACAGCCAATTATGTGATTCCCTGCCAGTTAGAAAGAGATTTAGTCATTAAGTATCTCTGAGGAGGGTGACAGTGATCACTACAGCAGATCTGCACATTATTATAGGGTTTGGAAGTATGTGTGTGTGTGTGTGTGTGTGTGTGTGTGTGTGTCCTCCCCTTGTAAGTACATGGTTGACTCTGTATGGCTTGCACACACTCAGCTGGAGTGATAAAACCTGAAAACAAAAACTTGCAGAGAAATCACTGAAAAATTAAATGTCAGTATAACTAATCAAATTTTCAACAGCATAAAAGGCTCCAAGCTGAAACAAATGTGAACACAAAGTTCACTACTTTAGGTGGAAATATTTTTCAAATGGTAGCCTAACTCTCAAGAATAGAGTTGTGATACAAACAGTAATCACAACTGACACGTTATCTTAAAATTCTGAATGTAGTTTAAGGCAGCAAGTGGTTTCTGTTTGTGTTACTGCTAAAGGAACATCCCCATGGAAATGCTTTCTATTTGCTGTGTTTGATTCTGCAATATGATAAGACAGGCAAAGGACTAAATTAGAGGCATGTGGGCAGATTCAACCCCCTCGAGAAACCAAGGAGCAAATGTAATCGGGACTTGGTTTGGCTAACCGGATGTACAGTGCCAGTACAAAGCCTGACACGCCGGATGTCTTTCTTCCGCTATCTCCCCTATTTATTTTGCAAGGGCGACATCGCTGCATCCCTAAGCCTAAAATGATCGTGATTGGTTTAAAGAAATGCAAACAACCCAGAGCATTTTCTTCCCCTGTAGCAGAATCCTAAGTCATGCAGCCTGACCTTACTCAAGCGCTGACACGGAGCAATGCGTTTATTAGCTTGCAGTCATCTTCTTCCCTGTCTTTGTGGACTCATTGCAGCATATGTTGGCATTACATTACCACCACCTGTGAACAGTGGAAAAGTGTGACACCATTGGTAGGACTGTGTACAGTGTTGCATGTGAAAATGACAATTAAAACAGGGACCTATTCGTAGAAAAATAGCTTCATTGCGCTATTAGCAGTTCCCCAGGGAACCTTTAATGAAGGTGCAATGCATTATCGCTGGATTGGAGTGTGGCTCCAACATTTTAGTGATTACGTTTATTTAGAGTATTGTGGCCAAGGGGCGGATGCGCCCTGAAATTTGCCAACCCCAGTGAATTTCGAGATAGGCTTTTTTTATGAATCATTGTGCTCTCTTTTCTGCACACTGCTGTTATTGCACTGTGACAAACTGTTACAAGATACAAACTTTATTCTCTCCTGGAGTCACAATGGATGTTTTAAGTGTAAGAACCAATTAATTTTTTTTGTAGGAAAATACATTTTCCTAACTACCTAACTGGTTCAGAAATGGATAAGGTAGCAGATACAAGTGTTCTATGGAGAATTAAAGAACATCAGAGGCAACACTTTGGCAAATAAGTACGTGTAAACCACTTTGCCAACCTTGTGTGCATTCCCATTTCCTTTAGGGCCCGTTGCTGTGGTGTTAATCCAGGTTTAGCCTATTTTTTATTTTCTGTTGGGCAGGTAGGCCTAATCTCAGGTTAGGGTAAGGGGAATTTATGTATGTATGTATTTATGTATGTATGTAATTTATGTGTCTTAAAATGATATCTTGTCTCTGGATTCTACCTATTATTTTCCTCTGCATTATTATGGAACATAATTTAAGTTTGTGAGTGTTCAAAAGGGCTTCATGTCCCATGTCACATTACTGACATGTTTTAAAGGGTTATGAAATAGTAGTACAATTAGATGATTGGCAGCCTCTTCAGCTTTCTGCGCCGCATTTCACATCCCTGCGCTCCAGGGTTGGATTTCATGGATAATATGCCGTATCACACAAAGAAAACTGCTTTATGGCATAGAACAGAAGGAGAGCCAGAGACCTGCAGCTTTTAGAATTTATTGCAAAAGCAGATTGTGGAACAAGTGAATGGTTGAAGGCAAAATCACATCCAACCTTCCATCTAACAGCCCCTTTTTAAAGTCCAACTGAACTTAATTTCTTCCCAAAGGCCTGGAAAACTTGGATCTGTGATTTCTTTCACTTTTATTTGTGTTGTTACCTTAAGGGCATACACAATTTGTCTAAAGTGTGAAGTAGAATCAATACTGCAATATCAAGTGAACCTCTGTTAAACATCCGACTGTATTTTCCCCAACCAGCAATTCTGGGTGTTCACTGTGTGGAGCTGAAAAGAGATCAAGCTTTTGAAAGATGTTGTGGATCTCATTCAAATTATAAGCAAATTATGACGAACAAAGTATGTTTCTAAAGTACTGTTTTCTTTTCCACTGGTTGCAAAGACTACTTCAGAAAGATCAAATACAGTTCTACCTTAATTAAACATGTTTTACCATTATTCAAATCTTTTACCCTAACAGTGGTAATACTGTGTTCAAGGCAGTCATCTACAGGATTGCTGACCTACTAAATCTCTAACTTCCATCTTCCCCTTGTATACCCCTGGATCCTCAAAATCCTGCACGTTTAGTTGCAAACCTTGGTGACACTAACAGGGACCACTGAGTTAGCTGAACAAACCCCATCAGCCTGGAGGTAATCTATCTGGACCATTAGCTTTGCTGTCACACTTGACTTCATCTAATTCCCTGACATCAGAGATTGACCAGAGCAGATAGCATCTGAAGTATTTGTGTTATTAATTGTGGATTACCTTATGGGGCCCTACTATTGACTCATTTGAATCCACTCTAATATTATTTCTTATCACATTATGATTTATTACTGGGTGGTTTTGGCCCTCGGCTTTAGGTAGAATTTTTTTTAGGTTCACTGTTGATTTACATATTCATGAGGAGAAGGTTCACTGCAACCCACAGATGAAGCTGGCAGATGCTCCCTTTGATACAATAAAGTGTTTTAATTACAGTAAATTAGGTATTTTTTGACATTCAAACCTTGGAGGATGGTTAACAAGATACTTACCCATGGTATATAACATCCTTCAACGTCAAAGTAGCTTCAAAGGTTAGAAAATGACTTTGCATCATATACTAGTTCCCCCTTATATCCTCTTCTGCTTCATCATTGTCGTCATTGTTGAATTGCAGCTATGCCTTTCTGTTACTATGGCATTTGTGTATGTTACTGTACTCTATTTTGCTTTAAAATAAGATATAGTGGAGACAGAATGTATATACTTAGAGCTGTTATATAGCATGTGTTAGGATCATGCACCTGCAATACAATTACTAAAATAGTTCAAATTTAACCATCTATTTTTAAGTAAACTTTAACAAATACCATGCTAAAAGTCTATAGTCTTAAGTAAAAGTGTTGTCATGCATTGCCAGGCCTATTTCCACAGCACTGTGAAGTAAGTTATGACTACACCATAAATGTATTCTGGTAAAGGAGGAAAAACGTTCTGGGTTGTTTGCATTTCTTTAAACCAATCACAATCGTCTTCGGCGGCGCTAAGTTCCGGATGCAGCAACAGTGGTGACTCTGTAAAATAGTCTCAGGAAAGAACTTGTTTTGGTGGAACATTTGCACCCCGCAAAAGAAAACACAGTTATCCGTTCACAGATTACAGTAACATGAGCTATTTAAATTACCTGGATACATGGTTAAACATAAGTTTCGTCCATAGCAATCTCGCCAATCAGTCTCGAAACGTCCCAGTCTTATCCTGGCAATGTACCTCCGTTGATCCAGACTAGTAAAAATCAATCTGCGTTCAGAGGTTTCCTGTTCCAGTCATTTCTGTGTATCTGCATGCAAACCACCTTTAAATGTGATATTAAGGGTCTTTCACAATGTGCATTCTACATTAAAAGTGCAACAAAAATTTAGAACAACTTCATAGATAAACATCTATGAAGTTGTTCTAAATTTTTCACTGACTTGAGATGCAGTGGATATTGACATTGTGGATGTTGAGCTAAAGTAAAGGGAAGGTTTTCCTCCTCAAATGATTTACTGTAACTATTACACCTTCAGATACAGGTGCAGTCTTTAGAGAGTTTATATTACATCACCAAGGATAATGAATGCCTGAGTGTCTCATTTGAATACACAAACGCAAGCACAAAGTCCATCTCAAATTGTAAGAATGCTTTTCTGTGTGTGTGTGTGTTGACTTTGTTTAGAAGCTGTACCCAAAACATCTTGGCAAGACCATTGAGAGCAATGCAAATTGGTTCAGTCTGCAATTCAAAATTGCAGCTATACATCACCTCGATATTCCTCTAACTTTACCTTGATGTCAAGACAGAAAACATATTGCATATACAAACCCCAAATGAGAAATATGTTTCCAATCTTAGTTACTACTCTTGCTAAACTTTCTCAAGGCATCCAATTTTGATTCTCACCGGTAAACACGGAAAGTAATAAGACTGGCTTACAGGTAGATTAATCAGAAAAATACAGACAATATATTTAATGAAGACTAACCAACATAAAATTAAAGCTATAAACGATCCATTCATTTTACCAAAGCGGTGGGGCTCTTTTTCAATTCAAGATATTAAGGATGAATAAATACAATCATTTGCACAGATGAACATAATTTTACCTGACCCTAGGCAAGACAAGAACTGCATGAATGGGTTTTTTGTTATAATTGTTGTACTTATTGAAAAGGGTTTTGACAGCTTGATGATATAAAAGATGGGTGACGGACATTAAATGCAAGTGAAACATTTTTGGGCCAATGGCAACTCTTGACAACTCCTGTTTATTTTATATACTTAGCTTGTGGACTCTTTTTACAAAAGAAGAACATGTTTATTTTGTCTACAGAACCTACAGAAAACTACATATTCTACAGAAATGTGATGTTTTGATCAGTGTGAAATTAAACTACTTCACTCTGTTCCCCATCAGACCCACTCCAACTCATGCATCCACCTTAACAAAAAGAAAAATGTATATTCAGGAACTATGTAAAGGAAAATATTTAGTGTTTATATTACTATCATAGGGATTGTCATTTTTGAGCCAAGAAACTTCCTCATATGTGACCATCAGGACTTCTAGTTGCTCTGTTGTTCAATCTACTGCCTGCGCCAGTAAAGAAAAGAAGGCCTCCATCTTTTACGCCCAACATACAAGTTCCACAATTTTTTAAAAGTGCTGACAAATTCGGGTATTTTCTCACTCAGTCAGCTGTAACACTCACCAACATTTAAACATAAACATTCTCAAACAGCATTCAACATGCTGACAGACACACATCTATATATCTTTCCAACCAATTGATGAAATTTTAATCGACTACTGTATCAGTGTCTTATCGTGAGGCTTTTGTTTGAGCCATGTGGGTACCCGCCTTACATTTGGCACTCAAATGTGACTACTAGTGTCTGATAAGAAAAAACCACAGAACAAAACAACTGCTTTCAGTAGCCAATTTCACAGTTATATTATTACCATTTCATGATTTGATAAAGTTATTCTTTGAGAGGAAGACAGAGGAAAACACTAACAGTGGCACATTTTGGCAGAGAGTCAGGTGGGAGCACACACGGCTCAGAGGTTTCAGCTTTTTGGGAACAAATAAGTGGACATTCGAATGAGTTCAGGGACTGCAGTAATGACTACTTCTGTTTATTAAGGCTGGAGAACTGTAAAGGACATGTGGAACATTTTGTCCATCCGATAATACACACATTATATCACAGGGGCAATCACAAGCACAACTGGCCACTGATAAGTGCATGTCCGATTTTTTAGGCTTCAGCTGTTAACGCGACAGAACAACTTGCAGAACATTGTGGAACAATATGGTTCCTAGGCAGATTACAGTCTATTCCAGGTGTGTACTTATAATGTTCTCTGAAGCTGGTCATTATAAAATGAGTAATAAATAAGTACAGGCAATATTATGTAAAGACATTTTCAAGAAGTTGCATGCAACTATCAATGGAGTCTAGAGGTGTTGAAATTAATCAAATAATCGATACATCGCATAGCGGACATGAACGATGCTGCATTGATAATCGACCAGACCATAATCGATTATTTCTGTTTACAATTTAATGTAGGCCTAACAACATTTCTGTTTACATATTCTGTTATGTTTTGCACAATGAGGAAGTGCCATGTGCTCAGTGCTGTAGTTTTATGTATCCAATTTATTTAGTATTAGAGCACTGCAGAATGTTTTGTTTTTGAAGCTTGAAAAGCTATAAATTAAATATCCTATATGGCTTTAATAGAAAAATGTATTTGACGGATCGTGATGCATCATGATGCATCGAGATATCGAATCGAATCGCTGACATGATAATCATAATCGAATCGGGAGATCAGTGAAGATTCACACCTCTAATGGAGTCGTTTATGTTTTATCAGTTTAGCTTTTTATTTAAAAGCCTGTTGTAGCTGCACATACAGTAAAGGCTGTGCTGCTCCTTACTTCCAACTGGATTAAAGTGGTTTGAACCGACAATGCCATCCTTGGAGCCCTGCACTCTTGCTAGTGTTGCTAAAAATGTCCAAAAGTTGGCACAGAAAAAGAGAAGTTGCCATTCTTCTGTGTCCTACCTTAAGGCTGTACAGGATTCAATCTTGTCAGTCAGTATTTTCCAAGAATTTAAGAATTCCCATCTTTAAAGAAGTAATGTAATGCACCCAGTGCAAGTGGTTAGATTATAATGTCTCTCATTCTATATAGCTCATACGGTATGGCAGGCAACAGCCTTTTGCTTTGTCACCCATACTAAAAAAAATGCATAACATGGACATAGGCTGCTTTAAATTCTTCCAACCATCCCACCATTCATTGTCCAGTGTTAGATTGTATAGGGTGGTGTAGATTGGGTCTGAAGGTGGACTTATGCCTTGTAAATTGGACGTATATGAGTGAAAGCATTGCTCGGCCTCAAGGGTTACTGCTCAGTTGACTTAAACGCAGCACTTTCACTGCAACAGCTTCTTCAATTCGCTGAGCTCTTTTGAAGCGAAGCAGTACTTTCAGAATGAACAAAGAACATTTGACTAGATGGGGAAACAAAGACAGAAGCAGACAGATAGAGACACACAGGAGGAGACAGGCAGAAAATGTCTGTGTTGTGTAAGGATGGTCGTGGAGCTGTATAAAAAAAGCTGTCACACGCTTCTCTGACAATGAAAGAGTGTTATGTTTCTATCAATCACACACTCAGTGGATTTTATAAGATCACCTTCTTGTTTATGTTGAACTTTAACTATTTGATTTTTAAAGGATCTAGTAGGTTTGGTTTTCAATAAATTTACTATTTTTGTTTTAAAAAAAAAAAGAGAAGGTTTGAGCTGTTTTTTCAACACTGACAATGACTGTTAGTGCCCCGAAAGAGTAGATACTATTTGAAATGTTTATTTAGCCAATAATAAATAAATGATTTCCATGGACAGAAACCCAGCAAATAAAGATAACTTAAAGTTAATGACTCAATGTTTTTGCACTTAAAACGTTTCTTTGCATGTGGTAGAAAATAGCAGTCAAAGGAGTAAAAAAGGAATAATTTAAAAACACATAGAATACAAGGCCATAAACAGTTTTAAACAACACCTAGAGAGTGTATATATATTCAAGAAGATACTGTTCTCTCAAGAGGAGCGAGCATGAACTACTGTCTGCAAAATGTAATAATGGTCAGAAAAGAGCACAACAGACTGACCACTAGAAACCCAACTGATCTCGGGGAAAAGTGCTGCTCTGCAACAACTTTCTTCTCCTTTTGTAGATTGCTCCTTTGGGAGAACTCCCTTGGTAACACTATTCTGAGGCCAGAAGCACAGCCAAGACCCCCAGTGAGATGAAGTTCTATGCTTGAGAGATGAAAGGCACACTTACAGAATAGATGAAGGGCGAAGAATAAAAATAAGAAAGAAGTCTGAAAATGAGAAAAGACTTTTCTCATCAAACTTGAATGTCACATATTAGTTTTGGTTGTTAATAGGTAGAAAACAGCTTTTAAAACAGATAGTGTTTGTTCAGTCAGGTTACAATTATTGCAAACTGACATCTTTATTACCTGGATCTCATTTCACCATCTTAGAACAGAAGTTCCAGCTGTGCAGAAATGGCAGAGAATTGCTTTGTTAATGCATTCGCTGTGTTCTCTGGACGACCTGCAGCATTCTGCCTTCTCGTCCTTGCACTCCCAATTTATAAAATCTGCTTATTAGAATTCCACCTCAAGTCCTGCTGAATTCCTTGAAGCCATTAGCAGTTGTTGAGAATGGTTTGGGCTGGCCTCAGCATCGATTGTAATGACGAGGACAGGGTGCCAGAGAGAATCAATGCTTCTCCGTGGCTCAAGAATGAAACTGTAACAGCAAGACTGGCCCCATTGAGTGCCGGACGGCTGTCTTTTTCAACCGCTTAATTGATCAAGGTTTTATTTATCTTGTCACAAGACTTTAACCTGATTTGTTTTCCATTCGCTCACAAAGCACCTTCATTGAAGAACCATGTTAACAATCCACAGTATTACGTTTCTTTTTTCCCCCTCTCTGAACACACTTTAAACATTGTCTCTGTGTTCATTTACATGTAACAGGGGCACTTTTAAACTCAAGTAGTTAATTATCATATCAAACATAATTTCTTTATTAATGTTTGTAGGCACACACACATTCACAGAGTCGGCTTTTCATTAGAGAATATTCTTTTTGTATGTGTTTTAATGCAGCAGAGGGAGTGGAGGGCAGAGAGCTGAGATGAATTCCTCTCCCTTTGTTCTTTCTGAACAAGGCAGAGGTGCATCATGCACACCCTCTTAACTCTGCAACTGTGCAAAGATGTCCTTGTAATTGGGTGATATTTTTTACTGAAATACCCACTGCATGCACTCCATTACGTTTCTGTCATAAAATACCCTCCTCACTGTCATTAACTTAAATGGAATGTCAATACTTAGTGTGTGGAATGGGAAGCGTGGAAATGAGCTTAACACTGCAACCCATAAACATAAAGTTTAATGCCGCCACCAAAGGAAGGGCCAATCACAGCATAGCTTTGCAAATCAAAGAATAATAATCACAGATTTTCTTGCCCAGCCATCTCAACAGCTTAATATAAATAAGTTAGTAGCACCCTCTTGTGAGCTTTCATTTTCTAATCCTCACCAATTTCCTTCCCTCCGTTCCATTTTGCTTTGCACACTTTGCCTTTCCTTGCATCCAAACTACACAGTCCTCCACCCCCACCCCTGTTGTGCATTCCTTTCAATTTGTTTTAGGCCAAAATGTAAAAAAAAAAAAAAAAAAAAAAAAAACTAAACAACTAAATCTAATTATTTGGTATAAAGTAGGGATTGGATTGAGGCATAAGAGACAACGCTGCTCAGCTGATCTCCATCTGATATCACGAGGAAGATTCCCCACACAGGACCACTTTATGGGCCCATTTTGTACTACCCTATGACTGTAAGTCAGCAGGCTGCTTAAAAGGAGACAACTGTGCCAGCACAGGGCGATTATTGCCTTCATATATTAACCCATATTGGGCAATTTCAAGAGACAAGTCAGATGATGCTGTGATAGATTTTACTGTGCTGTAAGTGTTAACTATTAACACTATTATAAGTGTAATACGGTTATTGTTGTATATCATCTGTTCAGATGACTGCACTCAGTTTGCTCTCCATTCGCCAGTTATAATTGCCATCCTCACATCCATTTCATGAGAAAAAAAGTGTTTTTCGTAATTAAAATGAAATAATCATGTTAATATAGTGATGTGACGAGTTAAGCAAATAAATGGCTAAGTAAATAAATAATGATCGAAGAGCTGAGATGAGTCATTCACATAACATGACAGGTATTGTTTTTCCCTCTGGAGTCTTACCACTAGTCACAAGATAAACATCATGTTCTTTTCTTAGCAGTACACACACACACACACACACACACACACACACACACACACACACTAGTTGAGAAACAAATGTCTTGTGATGTAAATGAAGAGTGCATACACTGGTATCTCTAAGGTAATTAAACAGAAGTAAAGGTCTACTGTGACTGGGAGGGCTTGTCAGGGGTGGACTAATGGTAAAGCTGATTAAAGTGTGTTTTATTCCCCTAATTAAACTCATCTTCTCAGCCCACAGTTTACAGACACGTTCAACAGAGTAGGTTTACAGGCCCACTGAGACTTGCATCAGTATGTTGTTGTTCTTACCTTTACATGTTGGTTATAAAAGTTCATTTTCTTCACGGTTACCAATGTGATCCAAAGCAATATTAATTGTTTGTAATACAGATGCAGTTTTTAACTGAACAGCTGTTGTACAATATGCTTTTTCTCCAAAGCAACTTAGCCATGAGTGCATTCTCATCAACAATTGTAAGTGCATCCCGCCCGAACACACAGCTAACAGTCAATCCAGTGCTACAGTACAAATGCTTAGAGTTTTGAGAATATACAGTACTCATCGAATACAGAGGTGATATAACTCAATTTGGCATGAACACCCAGGGCTTCAACTTCATGATGACACATGCCACATGCTTGTGAAGTGTTTTCCTACTTGTGCTTATTCGGTATTTTTGTGACTCACTATGAACTTGACTGTGTTCTATCTCAAAGGTAGGTAGGTGCAGTACAGAGGACTGTGGCTCAGTTTTTAGAACTGCAATTTCATAGCAAAGGGGTTCTGGGTTCGAACCACTGTGCATTTCATGTGCTCCTCTTTCCTATTGCAGTTCAATGGCTAGAAGTTACGCTAAACTGCAAACTCTAAATTGCCCATGCACTGAATAACATTGTTTGTTGATGTGTGCTAGCCCTGTAACAGAATGGCATTTGAGCTTGTATTTTTCAGCTAATCACACCTATACTTGTAACAGATAACCAAAATGTAAAATGTCTTTTTAGTGTATTAATACATGTTTGTGGCATTGTGAATGACTGTCATCAAGTAAAAATTGTGCATCAGGATGTGTGAAATGAGAACAGTGCATGCAAGTGTCAGCACCCTCTGAAGATGTCAGGGAATGCCCCCTCCTATCCCTGCTGTCCACCGTGGTCCTGAGTGGCTCTTTTTTCTAATAATGTTTAACCTGTTCTTGAATTGAACAATGGTTTCTCTGGGAAATGAACAACGCAGTAGGCAAATGTGTTACTGTATATCCTCCCACACAAATGTAAGGTGCCATATATTCATGTCATGAAGCTGCATCTCCTACAGAAGAAAATCAGTTTATTTTTGGGAGGGTGCTCTTTTGTCCAGACTGTTGTAATGTAACTGGTCATGACGGTTGCCAGTCCCACCCACACCATCTGAAAATGTATTCATCAAACGCAGCATAGCTTTGAAACATGCCTCTAGCCACACAATTACCAAAAGTCAGTGGCCACAGGCTGTTCTGGGACTTCATTATGATGTTGCTGATTTAATTTCAGTCTCTTTTTGCAACTGTCCCCTCAACGGCACTGTACATTTCTGGAGTACATTTAATGTAGGACTCTCCATCAGTCATGCCACCCTCAGCACTCCCTTCATCCTCTACTGCTTAAATTAAATTGGAAACCAAATCATTTTTACCCCCAAAAGACCAAAACACCTACACCACAACTATTTGCCATTTAGCAGTTTGTCTTGGACAGAGCTTTGTTTTATTACACTTGGTTGCTTATTAATTCAAAATAAGACCAAATATCAATTTGAATATTAAAAAGGAAGGAAAAGATTGGCACCAGAAAGCAGAACATATCAAAAGTAGAAGCCTTTCTTTGCGCTACCATAACTTTAATTATCTGTTTCTCTTTCGCTGCAACCTTTCGATCCAAAATGTTCTACATTTGCCATTTCAGCTAATGGAAAGTGTACTAAGACATCATGTCACTGCCAGCACTCAGTCAATCTCAATCACCTGTTTTATTCATGCACCTTATTTTTGTTGTCAGCCTTGACAGGATCAAACACTGCAACCGAGGATTTACCAGGATCACTCTGACATTGTGGACTGAAAAATGATCAATTATAATATTGCCAACTCTTACTTCCCCTCTCTCTGGCTAGGTACTAATAAATAATCTCACATTCTGAGCAGTTTTTGGAGGACTGCCATTAATTAGAGTGACAGACAAGTGGAATATATTAAGAATAGGCATACTGAGATAGAGTGTTGCTCTACCCCTCTTTCACCTATTTTCCTCAGCTTTTGCCAATAATTGGTATAGTTTGTGAGAGAAACTGTTGTCTTAACACATATTAGGAATATAATGTTAGAATTTTAACACTTACGGTTAAAGTAACAACGGCAATGAATCAACACAACTTTTATCAGTGTAATTAACAGCAACCTGAATAGGACACAAGGCTTAAAAATACAGTCACAATTTTTTATCATGGCATTATAATTATATCTTCGAAATCCAAAAATGTTCGCTAGTGGGTTGTTTCTATTTCCAACCTAACCAAAAATCTTAACAAAACTAACTGCTATTCTATAATTTTCTTAACCAAAAAAGTATGGTACAGTAATAGAGTAGATGGAATTTTCAGTTTTACCATGCTTGCCATCGCACACATAATTACTGTATAACTATTGCACTAATGGACATTGTCGCATTAACAAACTACTCCTACTCTTCATTGATATTTGCCGATGACAATGTTCCAAACAAGCATGATAAAAAGAAATTTTCATTATTTAGTATAATATTTTTTTGTGAAGATGATACTGTTGTATCTGGCTGAACTGTATAGTATGTTACCATCTTCTCATTTCTGTATGGTCCATACTCCTATACACAACAGTTAACTGAGCCTGTATGTACATAGACAAATTATTTATAATCTTCTTCATATTGTAAAATGTGTAAGTATCGTGATGGGGTTGGTAGCTGATTATTTGTTTAAGTTTGTGTGTGTGAGTCAGACGATGGAAACAGTTTCATGCCAATGACAGCAGACAGTCTGACAGACTGACTGGCATGTTGCCATTCAACATAGCTGAGCCTAACAGAGCATGTTTCTGTGCTGCATAGCTAAATAAAGCTGCAAGCAGTTAATATATTGGTAGCCAAGATGTTAACAAATAACTGAGCAAGTGCAATTGAGTTGAGTATTTTTAGGAGACAGAAAACTATCTTAAGTAAGCAAGTTTGGCAAAAAATAT
This sequence comes from Sander lucioperca, assembly GCF_008315115.2. Lineage (NCBI taxonomy): Eukaryota > Metazoa > Chordata > Actinopteri > Perciformes > Percidae > Sander > Sander lucioperca. Next base: position 30,336,344 of record NC_050175.1, read on the forward strand.
GGCCTTTGCTGATAAGAAGCACACGTCGGAAGCTATATAGTGCTGCCGCCTAGATAACCCATTCCCTCCTTTCTCTCTGCTTTTAGTTTGTGTTGTTGTTGGTCATCTGGAAGTCAGTTAAAGACAGTGATTTATGCATGGGTCTTCATGCAGCATAGCCTCATTACACACAGCCATTTTGAGAATCAGCAGATAATTACAGTATACATCATAGACCTCATGGGGCCCAGCAGATTCAGTCTATTCCACTGGCCTGTCATTTAGGCCGCCATAGGGCCTCAGGAAAAGAAAACTGGATTCTAACCTCATTTGGAATATGATTTGCTCTTTATTTTACAGGAATTCTCATTGGAAATTTGTTGTGAAATGTTGAATTGGCAATTTTTTAATTACTCTACTGTGACTAGTCATCATAGAAAATGGATTAATTGCTAATGGTATATTTTTATTAAATGAAAAGACCGTAAAGACAGTACATAGTCAAGATCTTTTGAGGGCAGTAAAATAGGTATAATATAAATGACTAAATTAATGAAGTCTTTGCCCACAACTATTTGTATGAATGACAATTAAACCAGAGCTAAACAACTAATTCTAACAGACTTTTTTTTTTCAATCTTCCATGAAGGGAACATTAACTCGTGCCCGAACTGAACTGAACCCTGAATATCTGGACCTCCGTCCGCGAGCCGAGCTGAACCCTGAATATTGGACCCCTTGCACCCCTTTAGTGAGTACTGATGGTCTCATTTCTCACTAAACGATCACCATAGATTCACTTAACACAAGTCATTACTTTTAATATATTCAAAATATGTTGTATAGTAATTTTACTTCACCATCCCATGCAATGGCATGCTAAGCTCACTCATGATTTATTAGATGCAGTATCATTTTCTCATCCATGACTTCATCTGATTATGTATGAGACACTGCGCTAAAACAGACTCTGCTTTCTTCATATCTTTTCCTTCTTCTCTACAGTGTTTAAGTATATTTTGCCTCTTAGTTACTGTGACATATTGCACTTACAACATCATTAAATTCAGGGCCTAATGTGATGCTAATATCCATGCCATTTTTACTTGAGTAATACGTATTTGTCTCATTACCTCAATGCTTAGAAAACACAGTGCTTGATAGTCATCTGGGGGTTGGAGAAGGTTTGCTTGTGTTGCTTTGCTTGCACACTGGTGAATCTTAATGATGTCAGTTTTTCTTACTCTCTGGTATCAACTACAGCGTATCAACATGGGGAGGGTTTCTTGTAAACTAGTAGTCTCACCATATTCTGCCTCCACTGCAGTGCCAGGTTCATTTAGTTCTGCCCTTTCATTATGCCGGAGTAATTTGCTGTCTGCACATTTTCTAATTATGTATTATACACAGTGGTAGTTAGAGATTCTTCTGTAGAAGCTGCTCTATCTACTATATATTTTTTATATATATATATATATATATATATATATATATATATATATATATATTCTTCATGATCTCTGCATTGTGAGCGTGGAATATTCCACTGGAAAACTTGAGCCTGGAGGTTTCTCCGTCTGAGTTCAAGGTCTTTGCTCAGGCATTACTGAATCCATAGAGAGTTATTGATTTGAGTTGTTGTCAATAGAGCCGCTTTATATCAGCCATGTGTGTGTCTCTTCGTTTTCAGCATATTTAATATTGCTGCTGCCCTTATGTTATTAATGTGTGAACTATAGCTGAGTGATTGTGATATACAGAACAAATAAGGTCTAAACTCTAGCTTAAACATGCAAAAACTATATACATATATAAATATGCAAAATTAGCTTGCAAATTATTGATTAGTGCATTTGACATTGTGTGAGGGCATGATGGACTTGATATATTTGTGTTTTTTATAGACTAAAGGAGAGAAAACAGTTTATAATATTTTTTGTCTTGTAGTTATATTCTCATTAGTTGTAGTCTCAGATTTCCCTACATTAAAAATTAATCACCTGTTGTGCTCCCTTGGGTCCTCCATCAGTAATTGGGGTAACAAGACAGAGGTATAGACACAATGTAAACACAAGGAAGGGAAGTCCCTCCTACCCAAACTCCCTTGGGCTGTGCTCAACAGACTGAGAGAAAGACTCCAATGTGTGTACGTTATGGGAGTAGAAAGCTGAAACTTATTTCTCTGTATTTGCTTGGTGAGCAGCTTACTTTGAAATAAATGGACTGCCATGTTTGAATACTTCATCCCTTCTTTCAGTGGCAGTTCTTCATTGAATTACACCCAGGGCGAGACCCCCTTTGAGCACGCAAAAGAAAATTAAAAAAAATACAAAAAAACCCACAAAATTGCAGAATTTTGTATATTTATTTTAAGTTCTGATGAACTATACTGTCATATTTTGTGCAGAATTGTGTTCATTGTCTTTTGAAAAAGTGTGTTTCCTGTTGAAATTGCAATAGTTAAATAACTGGATTCTCTTAAGTGTGTTTTTCAAATGTTCTAATGAAGGATTTGTGCAATTGAGAAATATAATTTTCTCTTTCACTTATGTTGTTATAATAATAATATATATATATATATATATAATATATAAGATATATCAAGAATGTAACAAGAGCAGAGAGCAAGAATAATATAAAATAATATAATATGCAAATAAAATATAGAATAAATATTCTAAATAGCACAAATCCTTCATCACACAAATGTGAAAACACACTAAAGAGAATCTAATTATTACACTATTGCACTTAGAACAGAAAACACAAACTAAAACTAAAACCTGACCTTTCTGGCCTTCCTTGATGCAAAATCATCAATGATGTTATCATATGAAATCTGCTCCCCTATTGAATGATTGATACTGTGGGAATGGCCAGTGAGCCATTCCTGGTACATGGTTGACCTCAGGTATGACTTGATCAACTTTAGTAGAAAAGCTCCTCTCTGCTTGAGCCACAGTGAATGGCAGAGTAAGTGCAATCCTGAGAGCAGTCCAAAAGTTAGGGTAGATCTCCGATAGATCCTTATCATGCATAAAAGTGATAAGCTCAAGGAGGCTCATGGTCCCCCGTCCCCCCCCCTTGTCCAGACCGTTCCATTTGGGAGACCAAGCAACATAGGAGCCGATTTATGTTTTCCTCCGTGGGTGCTCACAGGCGCATGCCCTTTAAAAAACTGCATTTCAGACGGCCGACACTGACAAGAACACACACGCCTATCAACTCGATAATAAAGCCGTTAAGTAGGCTATCTTTCAACTCGGGATAGGATTGGAGATGAAAACTTTAACTGACACATAACCGCGATCAGCTTCGTGGGTGCTCAGTATTAGTGCCTCGGAGCACCAACGGTATCGGCGCCTATGCCCAGCAACACGTTCGACCCAGAGGTGAACTGTTCCCCGCTCCCCCTTCCCTTTCCCCTTCTCACACAGCTTCTCTGTGCATGGTACCTTCTCAGCAAGCAGGAGCGCAAATTTGTCAACTCCCCAATTCCCCACTTTCCCACACGGTGAAATGATAGATAATACAGTAGATACCGCTTCGAGGATTCTTTTTTTTAAGTGCTCATGCCGCCCCCCATGTGTCATGAAAACATGCTTCCCCGGGCGGCTGCCCTCTTCGCCCGTGCCAAAAAACGCTACTGCCTTCTTTAATACATCCATGGCTGCAAACACAAGATGCCTTTTGACCTCTGCCTGCCATATTCTTCTGCCCCTCCAAACAACCACACATACTCTCTCCTCAGGCCATGTTTAACTATGTTAAATTTGCAACTTACAGTATACTGGGCACCAAGTGAAAGCAAGCACTGCACAAAATCCTACTGTGATGGTCCACTGCCAGCCTGATCTACAATATAGTGCGGATTGGGCAGCATTTTTCTGTCCGAGCCCGGCCCGCATCTGACAGAGCAGTAACCGAACTCGACCCGAGCACGACAGGCATTAAGATATTTCTGCCAGGTCCATTAAGTCAAGAACACACAGACAATAAAAATGCTTTAGGAAATTTTATTGAATGAATTCCGAATTCGATTTGGCGGGATGGCTCTGTTCCGAGGAGTCCCCTGACCTTTCATGAGCACCATGAAAGAGCAGAGAGTCAGCAGAGGGACAGCAGCAGCAGATTTAGGGGACGCTCACACAGTTTAGGACTGGGAGAGCTAAACTATTCCCCCATATGAACAGAGCAGCAACGATGACATAGAAGCAAATGCGACGTTATACACCACAAGGTGGAGCTGGGGAGGAGGTGGGTTGCATAGATTCGAGCAGCAAGCAGTTAGGAACAAACTAAAGCAGCTTTAAGTAAAGCGCCCTGTTTGAGAGTTGACCAGGGGGCAACAAGCGCACGTTAACACAGGCGTGCACAATAATCTGTTTTAAATTTAAAATGTTCAATGCCTTATCACGCTGATATGACCGAGCCCGACCCGAACCCGACCATCATTTCTGAATATCTGTCCGAACCCATATACCCGTCGGGTATCCATCCTCTAATCTACAATAGAGTGTTGAAAAACTAATGTCCTAAGATTATCTCTCTTTTTCCTCTTTTCGTTTCTCTCTCTATTTCTCTCTCTCCAGTCTTATAAAATACATCAGAATGTTTATTAAAGAACTACAAATGCAGTAGGTCAACATGTAAATATATCAGTTGGTATCCCTTAGGACCCTCGTTAAGTCCACAAGCTGTTTGTAGACATTGTTCCTGAATTTGTGTGATTTCATTAAATGGAAAACCCACTGGTAATTAAAATAAATAGGAAAATATCCCTTTGTTTAAAATTGTATTCTCACAAGTACCAGTCCGGTGGTAACACAGCACCTTGTCACTTGTACAGTTTCTCTCATTAGATCAGAATTAATTTTAAGTTCCATTAACAAATGTGACTTTTATCTTTGAGGCGTCTTTCTTTTTATGAACCTAAGACATATTCCCTAAACATAAATGGTTGACGGACCTATAATATGATATATGGGACAGTGTATGCTTTGTTTCTCCCTTCAGCTTACAAAGTCAATATTTGGACTTTAGCCTGATTTAATGAACAGAATTTCTCAGAGATCTCTCCCGAGCGGTATTTGACTGGAGATCTCTCTGGCTTCGTTAAAGCACTGTGCTGTTTGGTTATTGGGCCTCACCGGACTAAAGAAGCTCAACGACAAACACAGAGGAGGCCCCTTTCTTCCAGCCCAAGAGGGAATGATGACTCTCATTATCGCCTCAAAGCAATATGGCCACAGTGCCCCTACTCAGCAGCCCTATTAAGTTACCAGACAGCTTCATTGTATTGGTGTTCGATAATTTCCTTGCTTCTGTCATTCGTAGGGCATCAGGGAGTTGCTGTATGGTGAGGGAGGGGTTTGGAAAGTGGCAAGAGCTAACGTGAAAAGGCACAGCTGGCTGAAATGATTCCCTCCCATGGTTGGTGGATCTCTGGGCAGACTGTTAAATCGTCCTTGGCCACACAGACACCTTCCCTTCATTAGTTGTTCAATTTTATGCAAAAATCATGTGGATTGGAATGCATGCTTGAGTTTATCATGTGAAGTAGTAACAACACACAACAAATTGCATCCTCAACAGTAGTTGTTTTGCGGCAGGATAAATGCATTAAGAATCTGGGAAAAGTCACCTTGTAGTCTATATGACCCACTGATTTATTGGGAGTTTTTCACTCTGTGGTCCCCAGACTCATAGAGATCAATATATGTACTGCCATGTATATTTATTACCAGTGTCTGGAACACTGGCGTTTCCAAATGTATTACAATATTGGCGTGCAGGGAATCCAAAACAATCAAAGCTGTATGCCCTCGAGGGTTTTCTGTATGCCACTAAAATTAACTGTGATACATGACGTCCCTTTTTGAATTCACAATATCAAATAAGATTACATGACAATTTAGAAAGATATTAATTTAGCTTAAGCTCCATCTTTTTAGTGTTAAAAAGTAAGACGTGATGAGTAATAAGTGACCGACTTTTGGTTTAACGAGCCACAGGTAACTAAGCGTTATCGTATTCTAGCTTTATAGCTTCTTGTAGCATCTTGTTTTGACAAGTTGCTATTTCATCAACATTGTGTTATGCTGGAAATTGACCCTAACAACAATTACACCATTTCAGGACTGTAAAGCAGGTATTTGAGTTTGGAGAACGTTGGAGAAATGTCTGAACCAAGATTAGTGGAGTCAAGAGAGGCAGGATTACAATCTGAGCTAACAGCGGAGAGATCCACTTTCTGAGATGTACGTTGTTTACGGTTCTTGTAAATTTAATCAGCTTTAATTACAGACCTTTCAATGGCAATTTGAATGTTAGATGATGTCACTGAAAAATTGTGGGTGGTAAAAAGGAAGGGGAAGGAAAGTATGCCCACCACCACTAGACACTTTTGTGTATATTTAGTTTATCATTGCTCTGTAGGAGATGAAACGGCATGTATGTGGGTTTACCTTTCTTGAGAAATTATGGACAGGTTTTGGAAAATTGTGACCTAAAGTGACACATTATTTCACAATCACTTCCAGTATTCAGTAACGTTGCAGTTTTAGCGAGCTTCTACCATACCAAGGTGACATTAGCCATGTTGTCAAAAACAATCCTTGCAGGTGTCACTGTGGAGGCTGAAGATGAGCCAATGACAAATACAGTTATGTGGTATAGGCCTAGGGTAAATGCATTACTTTATAAAATGTACTTATTGACCCAGCCGGAAAATCATTAATAAATCAATTAGCTAAAATGCTACAGACACTTGCAGCTACTGTGTTAATGTTTGGACTTTTGTAAGAGACTGTGATGGAGTGCTAAATCATATTTGGGTATGAGCTGAGATGACACAGGATATGTTAGGGGGTTTGGAAATCCAATAGCCAGTAATACTACATCCTAAGATACAATTTGTAAAACAACTCTACGATACAACTCTGTATATTCTTCTTCTCGGATCAATTTTCACATTTATATTACTGTCATAACTTTTCCATTGATGTTCTATTTTTGACAGAAATGTGCAACCTGAAGACTCTAACTATGATTCTGTGTTTTAAAAGTTTGGCCCAATGTGGACATTATCATGTAATAAAAATGTAACTGAATGTGATACCAGTATGATGGTGGTGTGATAAGAACAGCTTATGTATTATGGAACTGTTTTCTACTGTTTAACTTTAAATAAGAGGTCAAAGTTTCAAATGCTAAAAGGCCGAATTTGCTACATCACACATCTAATTGTGGCACCAAATGTATTATGCATCTTGCTACTACCATGGTGTGCCTGTATTAGTCATAGAGCCCGGTTTGACATGGTTCCTTGCTATTTGGTTAGCATTTACTTTCTTTTCAGAGGTCACCTTTTCACAATAAGTGCTACTATTTAGAAAACAAAATGACTCCAGAGAAATAAAATAAAACAGATGATCACATGCTATTTCTGCATTTAGAACTGTGGGTTCTTTGCATTTTAACAAGAACTCTCTCCCTGAACCCTTACCCTGAATACAACCTTGCAGCACAGTATATGCAGCAAGCCTATGTTGACACTTTGAAAACCCTTCAGCGAATCAAGTAAAAGAAATCACCATTCTAGACCACAGTAGTCTTTGTACAGGAATGTTATTTTCTTCAACAAAGCTTTTTTTGTTCAGATTTTGGAAACGGTTGCATGTTTTACAGGCTCTGTTGACAGGAAAACTTTATGGTGAGATTCAAGTGATCCTAAGAGAGGTGCAGTTGTCATTGTGTGTGTGTGTGTTTTCCTGAGACTATGTCTCAATCAGCTACAGCAGAGAAATGCTCCGTGGACTGCAGAGTGGAAAAATGTGATAAAACCAGAGAGAAGAGGAAAGGCCGGGGGTGATATTACTTTAAATGAAATCGGTTCTGCTCAATTCTAAAACTCCCAATGAAATTGCCTCTATACATTACTATACTTAGTCAGCCTTTCTGTTTCTTGAGCGTTGGTGCTCTATTCATGATGAGAAACACTATAATAATTTATTGTTATGGTAAGGCTCAAGCTAGCTAAAGGAATTGAAATCATGCTAAGAGGTTTTGCCTTGGGAGAACAAAATGTGTTTACATTCAGCAATTACTAAATAATACAAGCTGACTTGTAGGTAGTATTTTTAGTTGTCGTTTCCTTTTTTTTCAGAACTGCAGAGCAAACACAAAATACACACACACACACTTTCCTTTTCATTGCTTGCAGTACTCCTCTTATCGTAACTCCGATCATCTACACTGCTTCTTATATTACATGGATTATTCCAGTTGTCCGACACACACAGAGCAATCAATGAAATCCGTGAGGGCGGATTCATACACACTCTTGCTTGCGACAGATTTATGTATTGTGGTGGTTACTGTGAAATAATATTTCACTAGTGGCCAATAAGACAGCAGATAATGTGGTAGATAAAATGAAAGCTTACAAAAATGTTCAGTCTAAGCATTATCATAACATTCATATGTATATTTTAAATTGATGGTATCAACAACTACAATTACACTAAGTTTATCTTTTCTTCACAGAGTGGAAACTTAGCTTCCTGCCTAAAATCATAAGGCAGCAGTGAAGTCAGGAGTAATTGCAACGACCTGGATTAAGCCGTAGTGGCTTTGTATGACACACTACTTACTCTTCTTACTGTTCGACTTTCTCTGAAGGTCAGTTTGGCCATTAGCTAGATCAGCCCAATGCTGCGTGCCCCACCTCTCCACTCCAATTCTTCTCATCTCCCCTCTCCTCACTTCTCCTCCCCTCTCCATGGTCTGAAGAGAGATGTGATGGGGCTAAATTTATCTTCACACAAACCAAAGCTAAGATGTTAAAAGAGAACTCCTGCCAGCTTGGTAGCTGACCGCCGACTGTAATCAACTTCACCTTTGCGAGGTGTCTGTCAAAATAACATGCACCCATTTCTCCTCTACCCTTTCCTCCATCCTTCTTTCTTTTTATCCTTCTCCTCAACTCAATCCTCCCATCCTCTGTTTTATTAACAACTGAGCTGGTGGCTTGTGATAACTGGTCACTCCTCCAGGCGTTGAAAGGCAAGGACACTCTATTATCCTAGCTAGATGGATGGGTTGAAATATTGCCTGCAAGTGGTAGAGCCTGCCAAATCCTCCAGTCTTAAAACCCCTTTGTCTCTGACAAGGAGGAACATTAGTGAGAGGGCCAGGTTCTTGGAGAGGGATACGCTTCTCTGAATATGACATGGATAGAGTAAGGCAGACACAGAAGTGCATATGTGTGGAAAGGAATCTCTATATAGCATAGCTCTATATGTAAGAAGAATGTATGAAAAACTTCCATTGCTTTGAGTAGCTACTGTTTTGTATTACTCGCTCTGTCCTTCCTTTTCCCCCACTGTGGGCGTGTGCATGTTAATGACAAAAAGAGAGAGAATACTTTGTATACATTAAAATGATTAACATGGTGCAGGTAGACAGCCGGTCAGCCAGACAGCAGGGTCACATATTAATTAGTGTCCTAATTATCAGTGACCTTTACCGCACAACAGTTGCATGCTTTTTACCCTCTGTGTCTCTGCCAATTCATTTAGGAATATGTAGCCTATTTGCAACTGGGAAGTGTCAGTAGTTCATGCATCTTAAAATAAGCTTTGAGGAACAGTGGTTGTATTTTAGTGTAGCTGTGCTTCTACAGTATACATCTTAATTATTTGGCAGTGTGACTGTTAGTCTTTATAGCGATAATAACTTCTCATAAAAAGTCCTTTGGGTTATTGAGTAAGTTTAGAAATTATTTTTTAGCTTTTCAAAATCCAGTCAGTACAGCCTTTCGACACAGTGGACACATGAACAAAGAAGATGCAGATGCAGGAACCAAACCAAGACAACGTACAAGTCACAGTTTTAAACGTGGTTAATATTGGGAAACGGTCGCAGTTTGGTTTGGTTTAGGCACAGAAACTACTTGGTTATATTCAGGCACCATAACTACGTAGTTAAAGCGTAACTCTCGGCAAAATGCAACCTAGGGTCTTTTTGTGAATGTACCCAAGTCAAACTTCCGTTTAAAAGCATAATTAGGACGGAAACGCCACTTTTAAGATTTATCGTATTTTCGTTTTTTGGTCAAATGGCTTTTTGAATGGGAGAGCTAGGGGCACTTTTATGATAGCATTAAAATCACTATTTTTAAAACACTAAGAAGGCTCGACACAACATGAAACTTTGCTCAAAGTATCACCAGGGGCTCTACACATGAACACGGGCATTACGAACATTGTTTGTGTACCCAGAGTTTACTAAAAAGGTTTTGAGCAACTCACGTTAGCAGTTGTTGTTTTCTGCCATTTTCAAAAATAGGCGATCTCTGAATGCGAATGAATGGACTCCATAGGAGGAAATGTCATTCTTATATGAGGTCAATATTGTGTTTCACTAACGACAAAACAATAAATTATCCGTGCATTTATATGGAACTAAGCTTTAGGAGCTTTCCATCTTTACTCTCCTCCCTCGACTATTTTTGACTTGCAAGATGGACGGCAACCGGAAGACCAACAGCTACAGTGAGTTGTTCAAAACCTTTCTTTTTAGTAAACTCTGTGTACAAAAATAATGTTCTCAATGCTCATGTTCATGTGTAGAGCCTCTGGGGATACTTCAAGCAAAGTTCCATGTTGTGTTGAGCCTTCTTAGTGTTTTAAAAATAGCGATTTTGATGCTATCATAGAAGTCCCCTAGCTCTATCATTCAAAAGGCCATTTAACCGAAAAACTAAAATACGGTAAATCTTAAAAGTGGAGCTTCTGTCCTAATTATGCTTTTAAATTAAAGTTTGACTTGGGTACATTCACAAAAAGACCCTAGGTTGCATTTTGGCAAGAGTTACGCTTTAAATTTAGAAAAATATTGTGGTTTGGGTTAAAATCTGACATTACTTCACTTCTGGTTACGCACATGACGCAAAACGTGATGTGGCTCCATTTGTTCCATTTCTTCCGTAAAAAGAAACTTTCCGTTTACTTTAATTTTACACACAAACACTGGTATCCTGGATGAAAGTCCTGTGTTTGTCATCCACCACCCCAACCACCCTCCATATGCAGAATTTGGCGCTCTTATACTTCGTCACCTTACTTTCTGCTTTTCTCCCGTCATAATTATTACGGCCACTAGAGGGCAGAGCCATTATAAACGTAAATATGAGTAATTGCTGGTTGAACAAATTACTTATGTGGCCTTTTATCAGGGTCTCAAAGCATCTGACTGTGACTAAGCAGTATGTAGTCTTCTATTTTAGCTATAGGATATTGTCCTTATATTAGTCAAGTTATCAAATAGAGTGGCAGATGTTATTTAGATATATAATAGGGTTTCAAAAACATTGAAGTACATAAGCCATTTACAGCAAAGGAAACAAACAAACCTATGGGTGAGTTCAACTCTCTTTATACTGTATGAAGTAGGCTACATACCAAGGAGAGAATGGACCAAGCCACTAAAGACTCTTAGCTATGCATTTGCCACACAGTTTGTACATGAACAGTTATGCACAAGTACAAAATGTGAGCGGAAGCTTTATTTACAATAGTCCTGTGGAGGAAAATTAAGAACTTACTGAAATGAGACTTTACTGGTTCTGAATCTGCCTCCCCTTAAGCACAGGATTCACATACAATGTCCATCTGGCATCTTTCACAGAAATGTTGAGCTATGAAGTTTATCACTGCCTCAAGGACTACTTTTTACACGGCATGCTCATCGTCCATGCTTTTTTAATTGAATTAAGGAGCACTGAGTGTGGCATCTCTGTTATTGTTATCTTGTAGGTGTGCAGGGTTATTAAAGAGGGACGCATGTTAAGTCATTTGTTATCCCTGGCATTCTAATAAACATGTTGGCTTTGGGCAAGGCCTGTAGGTTGTCTGTGCAGTTCAGATTGATACTCCTGCCATATCTAGTGCTATACAGCTCATTATCCTAACAGGATGCTTAAGAGGAGATGAATCTGGGAGAGAGTGTGGAGGACAAAGCACACAAGAGTAAAACTGCTCCACATGTTAGTGTTTTTTTATGTTTTATAGGAAAGAGTCAGGAATGCAATTTAAACCATGTATGCGCATAGAAGATCCTGTGTAAACATATGAAGAAAACATTGGAAATGATGTTTTCGCCACTGTCAAAAGAGAATAAAAACACATACAACAAAGACATTTAACCTCATCGCCCCAATTATTCCCAACTGAGACCCACACTTAGTTTGCTATCTTTTTTTTCCACCTCAAGCTCTAGTCCTTGACACAGATAACCCCATGGGTTTTGTGTCAGGGAATGCTTGATTTTGCTAATTGGTACCAAAGCTGTTAATTGGAGCTATGGAAACGGAGAATCAGAGTGTACTCTCTTGGGAAATATGTGTGTTCAACTTAATTTTCCACCTTTACTCATTGTTTTTTTTTAACTATCTAACAGCAGAGAGGACATTGGTGTGTTGTCACAACAAAATGCATAGTAGAGAAATACAATATGAAAAACAAACATATTCAGGTGGCATATTGTCATAATTGTGACACAAGGCTTATAAAGATGCACAATGGTTTTTAGACAGTTCACAGTAAAGATGCACTGATTCCACTTTTCCCCTCTAATACTGACTTTGGGTAATACTGAATACTGAATAAGATCCTAATCTGAAACCGGCGCTCTTTATTTCCCAAAATGTAAAATCTATTAACCTTTGTATGTGGAACTGATTAAAATACTGTATTTATAAGGTCTTGTAATGCTTTAACTACAGTACACGTCACACGTAATAAAATGTATTGTGTCCATGCAAAATTTCAAAATGACCTACAGAAAGTAAAACTAACTGTTGTTGAATGTGCTAAATCTTCTATTGTCTTATCTTTGTGTTTGTATGTATGTATGTTTTGTATGTTCCCTTTAAGTAATATGTGGTAGACAGTATGTCTGTATGTTTTTATGTTTGTGTGTACCCTTCCTGTAATATGTTATGTGTACTTTTATATCTGGACCTTGAGTCTGTAAATAAAGTTATAATAATAATATTGTGCTATCTAGTGAGCTCTATCTCCTTGATGGATATATTAAAAGATAGATGGATAGAAAGGTGGATAGATGGATAGGGACACAGACACACATAAGCACATAGATCTAACATGCCTGGAAAAATGAAAACAAAATATATTCCAGTGAATTTTTCCTCCAACTGTGATCAGTTAATCTCTTTCAGCCACTTTACCTCTTCTCAGGGGCCAAACAGTCATCCCCTCAAATGCTCAAATTATTTTTCCATTGTCAGCAACATTAGCAGCTTTAAACTCCCTGTCACTTTGCAACAGACCCATGCTGTGCACCTTGGGAAATACAGCACGTTCAATTTATCATGGGAAATCATCATCAAAAACAAACAGAGTAAGCATTGACGCATCAACTGTAAAATAACAGAATTGGAGGAACATCCCTTTCTCACTTCTGCAACAGTTCTTGCTGTTCTTTGGAGTTTGAGTTGCTCACTCTAACCCAATATGTTGTGACACTGACAACCAAACAACATTTTTATTTATTTATCTATTTTTTTGTGATGTGAATTTGTTTCAGAGGGACTGTCATCTTGCACATATCACCGCATGGTGGAAAACACAAATCTCCAAAATGTCAATTTTTTAGGAAAATAACTTTTTTATTTAGTTTGGTCACAATGTACTTTTGAGATGTTCCACCTAATTTTAAAAGGGTTTCATGAGAATAAGAGGTTGGAAAATTTTGGAAAGACGAGATTTTAAAACTATTTTAAAGAAAACTTCAATGAAGAAATATGACTGGAAAAATAGTCTTTTATTCTGACTGAGACTGACTTCTGAGACTGACTTCTCTCCTTTATAACTAACGAGAAATATTGTCACATTTTAACATCGTGAGATCTTGTGGGACGAGGTCTCGTCACACCTTGACAGTGATACGCCTATTTGGAATCAAACATACCACAAACATGGATTGAATTAAACTATGCTGATATACTATACTGAGTGTTCAGCTTTTTCTCAAAAATAACTTAGTTGTATACTCTATATTGTATTTTTATTTTGGCAGTGGCAAGTCATCTTAATGGTGTCTATGTGATAAAGTGTCCTCATCAAAAACCTCACAGTGACAAAATCCTGCCTCGTAGACAGCAGATGCTGCGGCAGCTTTTGATCTGTTGCCCAGTACTGAGAACTCATGCAGTTCAAGTCTGGGTACTAACAAAATGTCTTGATTTGTAGTACAACATACCCACGTGAATCCAGCGGTGTAGTCGACATGCTGGAATTTGTCCAGAGTGGTTAGAGGATTTTCAGATGTTTGACATGTAAAATGGGACCAGGACCATTTGTGAGATATCAACAACAACGGTTGGCTGAGAAACAGCAAAAGAAGAAAAGGACAAAAGAATACAAACTAAAAAATAAGTTGTATGGCTTTTCAACGCAGAAACCTCCGTGATTTCAAATAAATCAAAACTGATGAGGGCTCTTGTCGTTATGGACAAGTGAGTAATATCGTGAGCTTCACTGTTTTACTGTTTGGAGTTTTCAACAGGTCAGTTTAACCTTGTCCGTTTGCTATTGTTTGTGATGGCTGCTCCCAACTGGTTGGCTTTACAGCAGTAGCGACACTTTGCTAATCCACAACCTAACGTGAGCTAAAATCGACTCATCGCCATATTTTGTTTATTCAGCAGAGACACTAACAGAAGTGGTCGCTATGGCAATGTGCGTCCATGAATCTGGGGGCGGAGATTCGGAAGGGCTGGGATTGTAATTGTTTGGCAATTGAGTTCAAATATCAACAATCTTCGCACAGCATAACTTACTGCACCTTTAAGTTACCAGCTAACGCTTGCCGTAGCTAGCTATATTAGTTTGGATAACGCTGAACATGAAGACATTTTTAGGCAACAAAATGTTTCAATTAACTCATACAGTGAGAGGGTCAAAGTTCAAGACAGAAACATGGACAACACCGAAAAACAAGTTCACAGCTATTTTAAAGTGCCCATATTATGAAAAAATCACTTTTTCTGGGATTTGGGGTGTTATGTTGTGTCTCTGGTGCTTCCACACACATACAAACTTTGAAAAAAATCCATCCATGCTGTTTAGAGTGAGATACAGTTTCTGAATGTGTCCTGCCTTCAGTCTCTGGGTGAGCTGTTCAAAATCGGCACGGCTTGTGACGTCACAAGCCGAAACGAGCATGCTAACGCTAATGCTAGCATGCTAACGCTAGCATGCTACCTCATTCTCAATAGCAAAGGATTGCTACAACACACACAAGTTCACCATAATCTACAAAAGAACTACTTACATGTGCGCCTTGATTTAGAAGTCTCCCAGCTAATCCTGCCTTGTAACTGACTGAAGTTATAGAAACAGCCTTTCTTTTACTGTCTATGGAGCTAGCTAGCTGACATGATCTACATCTGAGCTACTGCACATGTGCAAGTGCAATCAAAGATAGTACAGAAGAAGAAATAAAATAAAATAAAATAAATATGGTATATGGTATATAAAATATGGTGTTTTTTGAAAATTAAACCATGTAAACCTATTCTGGTACAACCTTAAAATACAATTATGAACCTGAAAATGAGCATAATATGGCTGCTTTAATGTATACAGTGCCATGGTATGCAATGCTAATTCTCTGTTATGATTGACCAGTTGGTGTATAGCCAAGATATAGAAACTAACCTTTTTTTGCATCCAGGGGAGTCGACCCCTGCTGGAAATTAGATTAAATGCAGGTTTAAGGCACTCGGTCCGTGTACTTGGTGGCCAACGGACTTTCGTTTTGAAAGGAAAAAAACAAAAACGAAAAACGGCCAGTTTCCCAATTACCATTAGTAAATAGGAAAACAAAAAACGGAAAACAACCCATTATTCGTTTTTTGTTTTGATATTAAAAAACGGAAAACGAAAAACAATCTCGTTATCCGATTGTCTTTGATGTATTTGTAGATGGAACTCGGAAATTAAAATACGTGTGTATAAGTCGTATTCCTTAATTTTGCATTGGTATTTTTTTCGCGACCCGGAAGTTACTCCCGCCACGCCAAGACCCGCCCTTCAATAGCATTTATTGGCCAGTACCGCCTGTAAGATCCGTTCTGTGCATGCGCATAATTACGTAGTAGAAAACTAACAATGTCCATGTGCGATTTGTAACTGTCGGTACACGATCCGTTCTGCCTGCACGATAGACTGTATATAAGTAACATGTCTCAACACTTTACGACCAAACATTACAACTTTTTTATTAAATCTTTTTTTATTAAATCTTTATTATACAATAGTCATAGCTACAAACATTCGAAACTTGTCACTGATCCAAAACCGTGTAGCGACATCGTTGTTGTGTTGTTTACGTTAATGTTTTTACCTAATACTTCGTCTTGACTAATAACCATAGACTGTCTATTATTAATGCGATGAAGTGTAAACGTACATAAGTGTCCTTTTGAAGATGGGATGACAGCTCTCCCAGCCACCACTGCTGTATACCACTATAGTAGCTACATGCTAACGGCAGTAAACACTATAGTAGCTACATGCTAACGGTCATCTTAGCTGGCAATGTTGTTAAATTCTCCCCATTTCCGGGTCACATTCCTGCTGAAACATGTCCGATTGTGTAGTGTTTGGTCCGCGATTTTTGACGTTAGAAAGTGCTGCTTCGTTCCACTACAATCTAACGTTAGCATTGTTGGGTACACGTAGGGGTACAGATCAGATTATTGGCATATTATCAAAGATGTTTATCAATATTAATAAAGTTATGAATATGGTTATTAATAACTTTATCAAATCAACAAACAATCAAAACGGGGCACCACCCTGGAACTTCAGGGGCCAATATTGAACTGTGGAATAGTCTCATTTGTCAGTGGAAGGGTGAAATCCGAGCACTGACCTGTGTTTAACCAGCAATTAATACAACAATACACAAATAATCACAAACAACTGCTAATTAACGTATAGTAGAATTTATTAACTTCAAAATTATCAATGGCCAATCAATAATTCTTTGATCAATTAAAACCAATATACGTTTCTTTTAAGTACAACAAAACAAAGCAAAACAAAACAGCATGTGGGAGACCCTCTGTGTGTGTGTGTGTGTGTGTGTGTGTGTGTGTGTGTGTGTGGGTGTGAGAGAGTGAGTGTGAAAGAGTAGGGGGTGACGAGGTGTAGTCTAGCCAAAGACTACAAAAATGGCTACTCTTGTGAGCTGCACAAAACTGTTTCACCCCAAGAGGGCGGTATTGATAGGCTAGGCCTAAGATTAGCCGTTAGCTCATTCAGGCTAAGCTATGTGCTAACAACAATAGGCTAGCTGCTAAGCTAACGTGTCTGCACACGTGTGGCTGACCAGAGGGAGACACAGGAGCGCAGAACTGTGGAGCGGTGTGCGCTCTGCAGTTTATGTGACTCGCTGTTTGACCAGCTGTTCACCTTAGCGCGTGTGTGTAACTAGCTATGTGTTCATATATGTGTGTGTGAGAGAAAGGTTAGAGAAGTAGGAAAGAAAGATATATATATATATATATATACTTGGATCTAACAGTACCTAAAACTCCTCAGCAGTGGGAGAAGCAGAAAGTAGCATTTACAGCCTGAACAAGCTAGCTACATATTCAACACAACATATCAACAATGCACTGTGATCAGAGTACATTCACAGAATAGATTTGACTCAGCGGTCACAATCCTAGATTAATACATTACACGCGCAGCAGTAGCGCTGTATTAATCAGATCACATTAATGGTAACACAAAGTAGCAGCAATAGCAAATTACTCATTAATAAAACACACTATTTATCTCTGCCCAGACGTAAGCCTTCTTACTGTGTGTTCAGTCCGTTTGTCCGTAGGTTTCCACGAAAGAAACGGGGGTCCGTGTCTACTCGTCAGCAGATCAGAGGAAGCTCTCCTTCCAAAAAGGCCAGAAAGAAGGGAGCTAGAGTCGACTTGAGACGAAAAACGTTGTTTCCTTCTCCTGCAGATATGAAAACACTGGCGAGTGGTTTCAGAGGATCCACGGTGCTCCCAGCACCGAAATTAAGTCCACTTAGTTTCAAAAATGGAAGTTTTAGCACAAACTTGTAGTGCTGACCTGTCGTCAACTGGAGTTGAGGTGGAAAGCATTTGTTTCTGTGTGTCATGCTGTAGTGACCAAAGTCACAGGGCAAAAGACGAGAAGTGGGGGGTGACATGGAGTTTTATAGCTCAGGTCACCAGACCTGGCTCCATGCTGGTTTTATGGTACCTCTGAACCAATGGGAATGCAGGACCTCCTGGTGTTTCGGCCATTTTGTGCAGTAACACCTAGGTGCGACTTTTAGGCTGCAAGGTCTGCATGCAGGCCGTTGTTAGAAAATGGGTGATGAACCATCTTTCCTGAGGAGACCTGGATCGGAATTTTCCAAGTAGGCCTTCTTTGTCTCAGGCCCATTGTCTCTGAGCACATGTTGGCTGGAAATCCTTTGTTTGACAAGATAATGTTTAACTCACTCCTGGACGGTCCCAACAGTCCCCCTTTTGGTCTGAAGAGCGGGTTGAACCCCGATTTTCGGAGCAACCACGGACCGAACAGTTCATGGGAGAAAGGGTTAAACTGATAGTACATAGTCCTTGCATTCCTGAGAATGGGAAACAGTTCACAAGTTCATATTGTTCATTGAGGCTGAGGCTAGTGTCTGGGCAGACAGTAGGCTAAGGCAGCATCTGGGCAGATGACTTCTAACTGTAGCTAAACAAAACATGTTTAAACAAAACACAATCCTTCAAATAATAAACAATGAATCATCCCTTGTACAATCATTGCTGCTGTTTCAATATGACATGAACTCAAAATATAGTGAAACAAAAAAATGAAGGAAGATAGGAAAGAAAAGTGAAGTAGTTAGGGGTTAACAGGTTCACTCCAGAAAAGAATTGGGGTTAGCCAGTGTATGTACATGTGACTGTGTGCATGTACGTTTTACTGTCAAAACAAACACTCAATACAGACTCTAGTCTGTATACATTCTATCTTCTGATGCATAGGTTAAAAATGAGTCCTATCTCTCATTCTTATGAGCTATCGAAATTTGGAATTGCACTGCCAAGACTATACGTCAGATGTACCTGTGAAGATTGCACAATACGGTTAGTAGCAGATTTATGGGTCTACACCGAGGTCCCTGGACACCAGGCCGGCTGGCATCCTTTCAAGGCTCGAGTTTGTTGACCGAAGAGTTCCTTTCTCTACCGATGCTTCGCATTAAATCTCTCGCTACTCGCACCTGGATTGTGTTTTCTGTGACATCTGACAGTCTAAAGCACGAACAGTGTTTTTTAGGAGCAGAATGGAAAGTAACAGTAAAATGTTATCCTGAAAATAATTTTACTACCGAAGCTTTGAGGTAGTTTGATTACTGTTTGGAAAAGTTTAGGATGGGAGTGCATGTCAACAGAGTGAGGTGAGAGCATGCAGCTATTCCTATGACTCAACTGGTTTGCGTTTCTATCCTCTTGGGGGGGAAGCCTCCCTCCCCTTTTCCTGGGCGTGAGGACCGCCTGTTGAGTCGGTCTGGCTGAACGTGGGGTTCCGAAGCAGAAACGCGGCTGTCATGGTTGTGCAGTTGGGTAATGAGAAGCATTCAACCCACACGGTGAGAGTGCACGTGACAGTGAGGAGGTACTGGTTACCTCGCCCAGTTCTGGTAACTGGGCCGATCAAGTTTACCTGGAGGTGGGGACATACGTGTAGGACCCCCTTTCCCTGGAGTACAGAGAAGGCGCCTGCTCCAGCCACCTTGAGGAGAGTCTGCTGGGACTCTGAAGGAAAGCAGTGGTTTTGCTGTGCAAAAGCTGGAGGCGGATCAGGTGGGCGCAAGAAATGGTGCAAGTCTGGCCTGACGGCAGGGTTCTTTGGCCAAAGTGATATGGGCACATCTGTGCGTGTGGCGCCATAAAAGGGTGCACCTTCAACCATACAGGGGCAGTGCGGTGCATCGCTGTTGTTCAGCGAGCAAAGGAAAGGCCTGTGAGGGTTGGAAAAATCAAGGCTGCCAGACTGCGGCAGCTGTGTGCTCGCTGGCAGCAAGGAAGAGTCAGAGCCAGGATCAGGCTCTGGAAGAATCATGGCCATTTGCTCATGAATGACGGTGACTTGTCCGTCTGGGGCTGGCAGACTGCCTGCAGGATCAAGTGGCTTCAGGGTGTCGACCTGAGCCTGACTGTGTCCACGGTGGCAGTCAGTGAGTGGGCCCGGTCTCCAGTGGTTGTGACTGGTGTCCAAGCCATCTGTGTCACTTACACAGATGTGAATAGGATGCACAAGAGTCATCCTCTGGGGTGTGATATCGACCAAAACAGGTTTTGTGATGGGCGATTTATCTGGCAGGTAGCTGGGAATGCTACCACTGAATGCTACAGCTAGTACTTGTGTACTGTGGGGGAGCATTGTTTTAATGACTTCTGCTAAAGTGTTAGAATGTGTCTGACTTTTCCTGGAGATGCAGTCCAGCAGGGCTAGGGTGGCGACACCCCCTTTTGCCCCTGCTGTGGTATCTGTACCGTGGGCTTTGCCCTTGTGGGCAGGGTCTCCACAGGACGTCAGGGGAGGGGCTTGTGAGGCACTAGGCGTCATGGTTTCAGGGAGCACTCTGGGCTCCTCTAGGTCCCCTCCCTGGTCTGGTTCTGCTGAATACAGACCTTGTTTTGGGGATGAACGGGTGTTGTCCAAGTCATCAGGAGCTCCCTCCCTCTTTCGTGGGGGCGGAGTCCAGGCAGAGTGTGGCTTTAAGCTACACAAAGTATCCATCGCGGTGGATGAAAGTTTCGATCCACTGTAACCGCACAGGGTTTGGAAGGTTTCTTCCTCTTTAACGAGTGGAGAAGATCTGTTTTCTTCAGGAAGCAGGATTTTGCAATCAGAAATTAGCTGCGGTGTCTCCTTGAAGAGTGGAGCACCTGTTTCCAGCAAACGGGCCGATAGAGGCTCTTGATAACTCTCAATTATGACCAGCTCTGACACCTCCCTACTGGAGTTCACTAGGCTGCTAGCCCTGGTCTCTGAGTAGACCGAAGTGACTGGAGGCTCCGAGGGGAGCCAAGTAGGTTCATCCAGGTCAGCTGGACCGTTGGATGTGGTAGGAGGGTCATGGTCAAAGGCAGAATCACGTGATTCTTGGACGTGCGAAGGTGTCAGCATACTTACCCGTTCCGTTGGGTCAAACTGGACACTCTTTCGGAGTCGGAGAGGATCATGCAGCCAAGGCTCGATCTGGCGAGTGCTCAGATCATGTTTTCGGAGCCAGCGGGGGCCGTTCGAAACATCAGAAGAATCATAGTCACTCAGGTGAGGACGGTTCCTCCCCTTTGGCAGTGGGGATGGAGTCTGATCAAAGCGGGATGGCGAGCTTTGTGGCTCGTATCGTTTGTCAGTGGACGGAACTCTGATTCTACCTGTGTTTCTCTGATGTTGCAAGAGATCCCTCCCCCTTTTGGCAGGGGAGTGGTACTCTCTCCTCCGAGGGGGAGGAGATGAAGAAGAAGAAGAGTCTCTCCTCTGGGAAGGTGAGGAAAAGGGTTTTCTCCACCGAGGTGGTGGAGAAGAACAAGACTGGTGTCTCCGAGGAGGAGAACCAGAAGAAGAAGATGAACGGTCTCTTCTCTGGGAAGAAGACAAGTGGGTTTCTCGCCGAGGTGGCGAAGAAGAAAAGTGTCTCTGACTGTGAGGAGACCAAGGAGGAGGAGAAAGGGAATGGTCTCTCCTGTGAGGGGGAGAATAGAACGCTGTTCTTTGCTCAGCACGCCGGAGCTGTGCTGACAGATCGTCACGGCTCTCCTCTAACCGAGAGATCTCATCACGCCTGGCTTGGACTCTCTGTCTAAGCCACGACGTTTTGCGCTGCTCAGCTTCATAGCTGGTCTGCAGCTGTGCGAGCTGTGCTTGGAGGACAGCGCGTTGCCGATGGGCTCTGCTCTGATAGATGAGCACCAATTGACCAAGCAAGCCTTGTATGGAAGCTTTTAGCATCCAAGACGGCTGTGCAATGTAAGCTAACAGTTCCTGGAGTATCTCATCGCAGGTAGCTTCATAACCTTCAAGGTTATTCCTATCCTCTGAGGAGTCTAGGATGAGACAAACGACCACATTCTGCAGGACTGTGTCGGTTGGCTCATTGGAAGTTCTCACTCCCAGCCTCTGGTAATCAAAGCAACTCATTTTTACCTCTTTAGTAAACAGATTGCTACCAGGGCTAAATTCCTTTTGTGGTGACAAAGGGAACTAACTGTGAAAAAGTTGATACAAGTAACACAGGTGAAAGGCTCAACCTGTAGTTCTTTTAGTTTTAAGTGTTGACTGCTAATTAAGCTAATTACTACAACCTAATCCTGTCAAGGATTTCAAGATCAAGTAGAGAACGCGAAAATGTTGTTATCTAGACAACAAAGAATCTAACCAATGTACACACTGAAAATTCACAAACCACAACTGAATGTATGCTTGGCAGGTTACAGAAAAATTAATTTTCAAAAATAAAAATTTTCAAAAAAATGATTAAAAATAATGGACAATTCTGCCTAATTGTTGCAATAAAGCAGATATTCAACGCTCGCATGGGCGTTAATGTTTCCAAAAACAATAATTTTCAAAAATAAAATTTCTTTTTCAAAAAAAATTAAGTTTAAAAATTAAAATTTATGAATTATTATGTATAATTATTGTAATAACGCTGGTATCTAACAGGCCTCACACGGGGCACTATTTATGTTGGGTACACGTAGGGGTACAGATCAGATTATTGGCATATTATCAAAGATGTTTATCAATATTAATAAAGTTATGAATATGGTTATTAATAACTTTATCAAATCAACAAACAATCAAAACGGGGCACCACCCTGGAACTTCAGGGGCCAATATTGAACTGTGGAATAGTCTCATTTGTCAGTGGAAGGGTGAAATCCGAGCACTGACCTGTGTTTAACCAGCAATTAATACAATAATACACAAATAATCACAAACAACTGCTAATTAACGTATAGTAGAATTTATTAACTTCAAAATTATCAATGGCCAATCAATAATCCTTTGATCAATTAAAACCAATATACGTTTCTTTTAAGTACAACAAAACAAAGCAAAACAAAACAGCATGTGGGAGACCCTCTGTGTGTGTGTGTGTGTGTGTGTGTGTGTGTGTGTGTGTGTGTGTGTGTGTGTGGGTGTGAGAGAGTGAGTGTGAAAGAGTAGGGGGTGACGAGGTGTAGTCTAGCCAAAGACTACAAAAATGGCTACTCTTGTGAGCTGCACAAAACTGTTTCACCCCAAGAGGGCGGTATTGATAGGCTAGGCCTAAGATTAGCCGTTAGCTCATTCAGGCTAAGCTATGTGCTAACAACAATAGGCTAGCTGCTAAGCTAACGTGTCTGCACACGTGTGGCTGACCAGAGGGAGACACAGGAGCGCAGAACTGTGGAGCGGTGTGCGCTCTGCAGTTTATGTGACTCGCTGTTTGACCAGCTGTTCACCTTAGCGCGTGTGTGTAACTAGCTATGTGTTCATATATGTGTGTGTAAGAGAAAGGTTAGAGAAGTAGGAAAGAAAGATATATATATATATATATACTTGGATCTAACAGTACCTAAAACTCCTCAGCAGTGGGAGAAGCAGAAAGTAGCATTTACAGCCTGAACAAGCTAGCTACATATTCAACACAACATATCAACAATGCACCGTGATCAGAGTACATTCACAGAATAGATTTGACTCAGCGGTCACAATCCTAGATTAATACATTACACGCGCAGCAGTAGCGCTGTATTAATCAGATCACATTAATGGTAACACAAAGTAGCAGCAATAGCAAATTACTCATTAATAAAACACACTATTTATCTCTGCCCAGACGTAAGCCTTCTTACTGTGTGTTCAGTCCGTTTGTCCGTAGGTTTCCACGAAAGAAACGGGGGTCCGTGTCTACTCGTCAGCAGATCAGAGGAAGCTCTCCTTCCAAAAATGGCAGAAAGAAGGGAGCTAGAGTCGACTTGAGATGAAAAACGTTGTTTCCTTCTCCTGCAGATATGAAAACACTGGCGAGTGGTTTCAGAGGATCCACGGTGCTCCCAGCACCGA
Organism: Sander lucioperca; assembly: GCF_008315115.2. Taxonomy (NCBI): domain Eukaryota; kingdom Metazoa; phylum Chordata; class Actinopteri; order Perciformes; family Percidae; genus Sander; species Sander lucioperca. The sequence continues at coordinate 30,360,508 of NC_050175.1, forward strand.
AATTAAGTCCACTTAGTTTCAAAAATGGAAGTTTTAGCACAAACTTGTAGTGCTGACCTGTCGTCAACTGGAGTTGAGGTGGAAAGCATTTGTTTCTGTGTGTCATGCTGTAGTGACCAAAGTCACAGGGCAAAAGACGAGAAGTGGGGGGTGACATGGAGTTTTATAGCTCAGGTCACCAGACCTGGCTCCATGCTGGTTTTATGGTACCTCTGAACCAATGGGAATGCAGGACCTCCTGGTGTTTCGGCCATTTTGTGCAGTAACACCTAGGTGCGACTTTTAGGCTGCAAGGTCTGCATGCAGGCCGTTGTTAGAAAATGGGTGATGAACCATCTTTCCTGAGGAGACCTGGATCGGAATTTTCCAAGTAGGCCTTCTTTGTCTCAGGCCCATTGTCTCTGAGCACATGTTGGCTGGAAATCCTTTGTTTGACAAGATAATGTTTAACTCACTCCTGGACGGTCCCAACAGCATACTCATAGCTAACTATTGTAGCTGCATGCTAACGCGACATAGCGGAGCATATATAGCTAGCTATGTACGTATGTAGCAGGACTTTGTACTGTAAAAAATCACCAATAAAGGCTTCTAAACCAAATACTAAACAAATACAAATACAGTAAAGTGACCGGAATTAGGGGTGAAATGTCCAGCATTGAGCTACATAATAGTTTGCTAGGAGTTAGCTGGTCTCTCACAGAGATCTCATTTGTAGCCCTGTTTTTACCTGATACTTTCATAAAAGTACAAACACAGTGAGAGGTATACACATGCTTAAACTTTATTTAAAACATGGTTAACCTGAAGCAGGACGGAGTCATGACTTATAACACCAAAGCAAGGCTTCTAGCTCAGGCTAGCTAGCGTTAGCAAATTACCTTCAAAGTTGCAAAGAAATGACGAAACGTAAAATTTGAAGCCTTTATTTAATTTGCTACATGGTGTTGTACTGGATGGCCGGACGACCCTCCGTATATCATTAACAGATACTTTAGGCAACTCCAGCAAACACCTTGTAAACTTCATCTTTGCCATCATAACGGTCTACTGTCACTGTCTAATGTTTTCTTCCGGTAACCGGGAATGTCCAAACATCCTTAGGCCAATGCGTGCATAGAGCTGTGAAGTTTGCCGGTGTTCGCGCAAGCGTAGAACTGATCAGGCAGTGCACAGAACGGATTTTACAGGCGGTACGGATAGGGTACTGACAAAGGAATAAGATTTATACACAGATTTTAATTTCCCAGTTCCATCTACAAATACATCAAAGAAAATCGGATAACGAGATTGTTTTTCGTTTTCTGTTTTTTAATATCAAAACAAAAAACGAATAATGGGTTGTTTTCCGTTTTTTGTTTTCCTATTTACTAATGGTAATTGGGAAACTGGCCATTTTTCGTTTTTGTTTTTTTCCTTTCAAAACGAAAATCCGTTGGCCACCAAGTACACGGACCGCACTCTCGCACTGGCTTCACTTTTCAGTCCCATAAGCTTTGTTCATTATTTTTTACAGTGTATGGTTAGGCATTTTCTTCATAGATTTACTTTAGTTTTTCTCAGTGCTCTTGTTTCCGTGTGTTCAGGGAGCAGCACTTTATAGTAAACACATCTGTAAAGCTGTGGGTTATAAAATCCTATCTGCAGGAGGTGTTCAAGTTATTGCTAAGCCCCATTTCTTTCTGGTGCATTCCTCAGCTTGAGATAAAACATTTTAAGCAGTGAAAGGCACCTAATTAGTAAAATAATTGGTAATCAAATTTTGCCTTGTATTGTAGCTGTCAGCTAAATCAGGCAAGCAGCATAATCAGACTGAAATATGAGACTTGTGCTTGACCACATGTATGCTCTAATCTGCTGAGTAGATCATTTATTTATTTGAATGGTGGACCATAGAAACGATGGGTCATTATTTAACCGCATAATTGCACTCTTCTCTTGTTGTCTTTTATAATAAAGGAAGAAGCTGTGGTATTATGAGCCTATAGATACAGCATTCAGTTCACCAATTTCACATTAGGCCCTGGTGTACAATAGTTGCAGTTTCTCTTTGCTGAGTGCATATTTAATGTCCGCTGTACTGCATCCTGAAACACATTGAAATGCAGTCAGACATGTAATGGGTCTTGTCTTGCATGAGGGAATTAATAAACATAATATGTGCAATAATAATAATAATAATAATAATATTACACAAAGGTGCTTTTGAATCTTCATTAATGATGCTTCCAAGTGTATTTAGTTTTGGTTTGATGGGAATTCACACTAGAGCTGTCAATCTTCCTCTATAATACCATTCGAATTTCATTTTTTTTTTTTTTTTTAATATTCACATAATGTTCAAATATTCAATGCTCAAATGCAGCCTGTTATTAATATGTACTACACTACTCAGGCTTATGCATTGTCAATGCCACTATAAGCATGTGGTTGTTGTTACACGTTCTTAGACCTCACCATGCCTTGTGTTTCTCACTCTTGCTAACTTATTGTTCATAATTCGTGACATGAGTGACATATGCGGGTAGGTCAAGGCGAGAAGAGGGAGATTTGCTAACGTTAGCCAACATATTTATAAAAAAGTCACATTCGAATAGTAATTTCAGCATTCAAATTGTATTGATTTTTTTTACCAGTCGAATTATATTCGATTTTCGGTATTCGTTCCAACAGCACTATTTCACATCATTTAGAATTTAATACAAACCTATTTTTCTCGCTTAAAGCCAATCTAATCTCATTCAGATTTTGCACTGTAGTAGACCACATTTGCGAAAACCTATTTCGTAATGCACCACTATTTGTACAATTGAAATTATGGATGATGACATTTGACAAATCCAAAACAAATAAATCTTAAATTAAAATCCACTTTCTACTCCAACTGCAAATGCATCTTCTTATTTTTCTTCGTCTTTTTATTTGTCAAGCAAAATGTATTGGTTTAAAGTCATCACCCTTCTTTTCCCCAATAGCCACTAGACATTAAAGGACAATTCCAGCGCAAAACGAACCTTGGGGTTAATAACAGATGTGTACCCACTCGATCGCTCTCTGGGACATGTTTTCATGCTAATCGAATGTGTTTGTAGCTTGAAAGAAGCTAGCGCGGACCGCTGATTAGCTTACAATGCTAGTATTCGGGGCACAGGGAAAGTAAAAACAAATCGCTATTTATACCACTAAAAAGGCTCAAAATATCACCAAACTTCAACGGTAGCATAATGAGGGTCCCAACATGTTAACCGAAGCATTGAGAACATTGTAAGTGTACAGATAGTTTATTGAACGAAGTGCTGCGGGAGCTCCGTGAAAGGGCTACGAGAGAGAGAGAGCTACCGTTAGTCAATGCCGCAACACAGCCTCGTACTTTGGGAAACTGGTGGTGTACCTGCGGACATTGTGAAGCTATGGACACCGAACAGGAGTGTCTGTGTTGCACGGAGTGGGACCTGTTGCGTCGCGACACCCAAGAGACACAGTGTTATGTACAGTCTGAAGATTTCCCCTCTCTGATAAACAGGGCTGTACTTGAAACTTTTTTCCATGTCCCGAAACTAAATTGGAGACGGCGACCCAGACCAGAGGGACCAGATGGACAGTTATCCACTGAGTAAGTACACTAGACAAGTTATGTTTTACATTGGTGCGATTATTTCAGATATATTGAGCAAATTGCTTTTCTGTAAGTCATGACTGGTTTCCAAGACGGCTGCCACATGTAAACATGAATGCTAGTGTCTTTATAATCTATCTTTTCAATAAACTGTCTGTACACTTACAAAGTTCTCAATGCTTCGGTTAACATTTAGGGACCCTCATTATGCTACCGTTGAAGTGTGGTGATATTTTGAGCCTTTTTAGTGGTATAATAAGCGATTTGTTTTTGCTTTCCCTGTGCCCCGAATACTAGCATTGTAAGCTATTCAGTGGTCCATGCTAGCTTCTTTCAAGCTACAAACACATTCGATTAGCATGAAAACATGTCCCAGAGAGCGATCGAGTGGGTACACATCTGTTATTAACCCCTAGGTTCATTTTGCGCTGGAATTGTCCTTTAAGTTGAGTATAAACAATTTATTTAAATTCCCAAATATGCCCCTGAACACCATCTGAGGCAGAGATAATACAATATTAATAAGCATTGATAAAAACTGTCAGGAATTCCCTGGACTTGCTTGTGTTATTGTTAGTTTGTAGTTGAGGAAAATGCAGCATGTTTAACATAGCCAGCTCTTAACAAATGGAGACACATAGCAGTGCTGATTTTGATCAATGGTTTACCTGCGGGGCAGGACTCTATTCAAGGATATAAATAAGGAATTAGATTAATCTTGTGTTTTTATGATTGTTGTGCGAAATGTCATTTCAACACCTAATCACATTTATTAAATCAGGGCCCTTTCCCATATACATTCACATTAACATGCATCCACATGTACAAATAAGCTCACAACTGTCATTAATCCTTGGCCGATCAAAGGCCCCTGAGACCTGCCAAACAAAATCAACTCAAAATTTGAACAGAGTTCTGTGATGAATATTAAATGAAAAGGGTAAAGTATTAAGCTAAGGTGCGGGAGGTTAAATTAATAAATAAATGGGCTCATATATATTTATAAACATAGAAATAAAAAGTTGAATCTCCTGTGGTCAGCCTCCATAGACCTAGCGGTCTTTGAAGGCATCATTAGCCGGTTTTATCAGCACATTGACCCTAAAACTAGTACCTGAGGGGCCTGACTGTAGTGGTGCAGGCGTGAGCATATGAGTCTTGGTTGGATGAAATAAGACTTTGAAGTGGATTTTCTATTTGAAGGATTATACATCAGGGATTTTGATTCATGCCCATTTTTTGTCCTCGAGGCTATGTGCTTGTGTGGGTGGAAAGAGGTATCGTTCACAAAATTATCAATGTATTTATTTCTTCGACTAAAACAATGATATTTAGTTAACCAGTGAACAGCTTGGCAGTTGGTGCATTTGAATTGGCTTCATCTTTAATGACAACTGTTGTGAATAATACACTGCTAAAGGACATTTTCAAGATTCATGTTCATAATATTGATTACTTTAATCTTTTACACAAGTAAACCAAAGATTTCAGGTCACAAGATTACAAGGATGCCTGAAACGCTGAGAAAGGTTTTTATTATAGTCTCCAAAGCCGGTAAACAAGCAATTGTCTCTTACTTCCAGTCTTTTCTTTGTTTGATTGTACAGTAAATTGGAAGTATAAATACCTTACAAGAAAGATGCTTATTTCAATACAGATGAAAATATCATAACAATCATTTCATATGGATTTTCCTAATCCTAGTGTATGTTGTCATGACCTAGTTTAGTATTGAAATTTACTGTATACCCTTTACTTGGTAATCCTAGTAGGCACCCTTTCAGCTTGAATGGCTTATTTTAGGAATTTTTTGTTTTTGTTTTTGTTTGGAAACAGTCCTCTAAACCATGCCATCAGGACAAGCAAGTATGCTGAAGAGAATCCACTGCAATTTTAAAATTCCATTATAAAATAGAAATTGCCCCCCCCCATTAAGACAAAAAACAATACTGGTTCAAATATACTGACTTTGTAAAGACTGTGAATAGTAGCCGCATGCTTGAGGGGAGATAGACTTTCTCATACGGCAACACCTTAATTTCCCTGAATAATTTCCATGACAATGGGGTCTTTGTATGGCTGTGCATTGTTTCGGTTTACTCAAATAGTTAAGGGGTTATTGTTTCCAATATGTTAATGCTGTTTTTTCCTGCAGGAATACTGGCTTTGAAGTAATCTCTTTGAGTGTGTTTGGTTCAAGTACCATTCTCAGGGGAGGGGGTTGAATTTCTAAAAGGTAATTTTCATTTTACCACCCTTGAATTGTCTTAGTATGGCAGTTCTAACCTTGAGACGTCAAAACAGATGAATCTGCGCAGATTGTATTCTGATTAGATTATCTGCTTAATCTGTAACACATGCATGGAACTGCAAGCAGGAGAAATGCCACTTGCAAGACAGAATAACTGCAATAATAGCTAGATGCTAATACTTACTGGCAGATAGCAATGGTACCGGAGGCAAACAATATGAATGGAGCACTGATACAAAAGCTAACAATAACCCCATTTATTACAGAAAAAAATGAGTTCCCTGCATGAGTTCTCTAATGGCCCTTTTCACTGTAGCAACCTTTCTGAGGACTCAGGAACTGTTGCAGGTATTTAGGAATGTTATACACACAGTTTTGTTGGGGACATAGGAAATCTCTGATTGGCAAAGATGGACTTAGAATTAACTTAGAAAAACTAAGAATTACATTTAATGTTGATGATGTTTGAATTACAGTTATCAAGTCAAGTAGAACTTTATTTGTCCTCAGAGGGGCATGGTTGTGCAGCAGCAGTGACAACAGTAATAACACAAGATCGCTTAAATACAACATATAATATAACTTAGTATAATATCAAATTAATATAAGTTATTTCTCTACAAAAAAGCAAGATAAGGACACAAGGAAGTGCGATGCAGTAAGGGAGAATAAATAAACTTTGCTTGATTTGCAAATTGTTTCATTATGTTGACATTTCACAGCATAACTGTAACATTCAGTATTTTATTATTATTAACAGTATTTTAACGTTGGAGCACACGTGCCTTTCTGCTCTTTTAGTATATTAGTAGTATATTCCCATGAATTAATGTTTGGGTGAGGCTGTGTGTGTGTGTGTGTGTGTGTGTGTGTGTGTGTTGTCAATGACTGAGAGATGTGATTCTGTTACCTGCTCTAGCAGACAATCCTTGCTTTTTACCTTTGATTAAGGTTCTCTGCAGTATAATTTGACACTCGCCACTGTACCACTCAAATCTGAAGAGTTCACTAAAATAAGTGTTTTGATCGTAGATATGGCAGCTATTAGTGTTTGAAATCTTTGTATCTGGCAGTAATTCATAGCTTTGCTTTTGATGGATTTGAAAATAAGTAATGAAAAAGGTTGGATTTGTTATATTTAGATATTTCCAAACTGTCTTTTTGGATGCAACTGAATAAATCATATGGTTCCTTCTCATAATTTTAGTGCAAAATACCAGTTTACCATGTTGGTAGTCGTTGAATGAATGTAGTAATAGCAAGAAGATTGGATGGGGTCTGATACATATGCTTGATGAATTGATGGGATGGATTTGAAAGAAAACATTCCAACCATAATCCGGTTTGAGTGGATTTCGGAACAACCTCAAAATCTTGTATTGATTGGTCAGTCGATGTTATTCAAAACACTGAAATACAATTACAATGCCATTTCATTTTATCATCCACTATTAGCAGCCCGAGAGGAAAGGACACAACAAAAACTATGCACTGTTGAAATCACTATGAGAGGAATTGAAGGCAAATACTTGTGTTGTCACTACTAACTTTGATGGTAGAAAGTGTAACATTTCAGGACTGTGAGCCCACTTGAAGTTTAAGGATTACAATTTGCATTGTTTTAACAAAGCCCTTGAACTCGTATTTATAGGTAGACATATTGGGACTATACTATATTCCCAAGGCTTTCGCATGTGTGAAGTGTCCAACTGTAGCTCATTCAATCTTCCATCCAAGGCAAGGTTGTGCCGTACAAGTTCATAGCGATTGTTCTTTATTGATTAGATGAGTGCTTTTGTGATGAATGCAGATTGTGACAAAATGCATTCCCAAGGTGCCAATTCTAATGACTTTGTCTAAAGCTGTTTGTCTAACTGAAGTCAATCCAGCTTCATGGAGAGGTTCCATCCTTCAAAACACTCTATATCACTATACTCTATACACTCTACTGTATATATACTGAAAAAAGCAAACAAAAGATATGATTGTGCACTTCTTACCTTAAGGTAGGTTTGTCATTTTACCTATCAGGGCTGTCATGCACATCCGGTTACCAGTCAGTGGACTCATAAAGAGTCTACTTCTCCTCTTATTAACCAAATTGATGTCCAAATGTTCTTTTTTTTTAATGAATGCCAAGTCCACAGTAGAGTCTAGAGCTATTTTATCTGATGGAGACTGAGCTTTCAGCAGCAGGTTGGAGTGTAGTCAGCCTGTTGCTATACATTTCTAATCATGTGCATGTACACACATGAGGTAGTGCAACACAACTAATCATTGCATCGATCTGTCTGTCAGCTAAGCTGTGGCAGTGTGGTTAAGATGGTGAGCAAACAAGAGAGTGATGATGTGTCAAAGGCTTGCTGAAGAAATGATAGTTTTAATTTACAGTAGTTTATGAGTGGGTACAGTATCAATGACAATAGCTGCTTTCTGAAAAGTTTCGGGAACTTTATGGAGGTACTGTTCAGCATTTTATCAAGTCTTTCATTCAGTGATACTCTGGTCCACACGGGGAGAATATCTTTCCGTAGTCTGTGGGAAGTCTCTTTGGAACAAAACCATAGTAAAAAAAAAAATTAAAAAAAAGTGTTTGAGACATTTTCCATTCATGGTTTCTCTCTCTATATTTCTACCCACTATGAGACGATTGCATGTGCAAGTTATTCTATTTTTCTGCTTACAACATTGTGTTTGAGTGCCGTGCTAGTAGGAAATCGGGTATAACCACCTTGGGTAGGACATTTTTTACCGAATGCTGGGCTTTAACACCCATCCCAACATTTTTTTTTTTTTATGTTACAATTGGTATAGAAGGAATGTAGTTAGAAGATTATCTGATAATTTACAATGTGTATACAAACCTAAGCAGATTGACAGTTGAAGGAGAAATATTTTGTAATGAAGTTATCGATTATAATTTAGAAGGACATCCATACCTAGAACAAAATAATACATTGTTTTTTGCCCTGGGTTGACATCATCATCTTGCCAAAGCGGCTTTTGTCTAAATATTTCTTTTGTGATGTGTGATGCTTCATAAAGTGTAAAACTGAAGTATAAAAGACTTTGGAAGACTAGGCATCTCAGAAATGAAATAAATAATGTCAGATGCGGATTTAGCATCACATTTTTCATGAAAGTGAGAATGTCACCTTAATCCTAGATACAATTTTATAGTTTGAATGCAGCTGTGCAAGGATTTGCAGGACAAAATAATTGATCTACATTGATGACACCCATCGACTAATCCAGCCAAAATAGTCCATGCTTTTCCGTAATAAGATGTTTAAACAATCAGATAACTCTCATTCATCTCAGACTAATGGCATCACTGTCTGTAGCTTTCAATGTCTTTGTATGTCTCTATGTCTTGTAGTCTTTTGTAGCTCGAGCAGTGAGATGTGTCACATTTAAGGCGCACTTGAGCTATATTTAATTCATTCAGGCATATTGTTAGTTGGATATGTGTAGTTAAGAGATACATTTGATTGTGTCTGTCTTTCTGTGGGACTGCAGGCATTAATAATTGTCAGTGTTTCAATTATTTTAGTTAAATGGGGCAGAATTAAACATACAGGCCTTACGCAAAAAGGTTTTCTCCAATTTAACGTCAATAAGAAAATATGACAGTTTGTGACAGGTTGTGATTTTCCAACACAAGCAATAAGACAAAAAAGAGGAGGTAGAGTAGGTATTTGTGCAATGAGTTAAAATATAGAAAAACGCTCTGTAGACCTGAGGGGGGGAGTAAGGTGGGTTTTGTGTTGTGTGGGTTTGTCACTACAAACATGTCCTTTCACATTACACATAGCTATTTGATCAATAGTTGATATAACAATGTTGAATAGTTTATCTTTACAGGACCTGTGTGAAGTAGCACTTTAGAGCTAAGTTTTGATGAATGTGCATGCATAAACATCCAAGCCTCAGCGGTAATGTGATACAGTACATGTTTCCATTTGGCAGTAGATTGGTGGCTGTAATGTGTCGTACAGTAAAAGGCAACAGTGCACGAGTGCAAAAGAAAAAGATCACAAACTGTTATAAACAAAATAACTCATGACATGAAAATGTCATGAGTATTTATCGTAATTTTGCCATCCACTATAAGTCTTTTTTGCCCTCCCATAGATCAGGTCAGTACCATACTAACAGACCATTCAATAAATAAATAAAAATAAACATGGTACAAAATGTGATTCTACAAGACAAGATATTAAAAAACAAGCAATGATTTTACTAGTTCTGTGAATATGTGTGTGTTTGTGTGAGTGTGGGCATGTGTGTGCCTGCATGGGGAATGTTAGCACAACATGTCCAGTTCTTCCAGGCAAAGGGAGCAAAGGGGGTTCAGGAGGGATATGTTTGTTAAGAAGCCTAATAGCAGAGGGGATGAAGCTGACCCCTGCTGCTGTTTGTTTTGAGACAGGGGCAGCATATCTCCTGCTAGAGGGCAGGATCTGAAAGCAGTTGCTTAGGTTACAGTATGAGTTCATTTCCTTGCGATCTTAGTTGCCTCCTTCACTGTCCTCTGGTCATAGAGCTGCTGGAGGATTGAACACTGCAAATCCATTATAAGTTGGTGTTACATTGCTAAACTGTTCACATGCTACAACCTTGACATCCCCATTGAGATCACCTCTGTTAGACACCTGGTTGGCATATACCGATTGATCACTTTTGTGTTTTGTATTTTGGAAAAATGCTTGGATATGGCCTCAAGCTACAACATATTACGTACTTTTTAGCCCCCAGAGCCCCATTGTACGGCTTCAGACCCTGAGGCAGGGTCCTTGCTACTCCAAAGATGAGGCTGAAAACCTAAAGGCAATACATTTATTTTTCACTGATGAGCCCCCAGGCTCCTACTTCTTCTACCATTGGCAACAATAACACACCATGTTGTATGCAGTCAGAATCAGAATGTTCATTGCAACAGCCATAGTTGTCTCACTTCCCATTATAATGCCCGAATGGGGTTTCTTTGCTACTCACATTCATTTTTTCCGGGCAGTAAATAACAACAAATAGTGCTTAAATTGCCTGGTGTAAAATAGATGTAACAACTCCCTGTTAACCTTGTTTTGACTGACCTCAGGTGGTTTACCTTCTCACCTTGCTACAGTGATGTAGAAGTGTACTCCATGTTTCAGTACACTGTGACATCACTGTTGGGTGTGGTAACACGTTCAACAAAACCCACTTAAACAACATCCTGTGATTACAGGTGAAACAGACAAACACTGCTGTGTTAAGTTACTATTTAAAGAACGTAGTTGCACGCATAACACAGTGCTGATTGCAAAAACTAGCAAAATACAGCCCAGTTTCTCTCCTGGTTTATAGACATCTCACTGTGATCTCACAGTGATGTTTGTTGCACATTTGCAGTTTTGTGTCAATGCTAGCATGGTTGCTCAGTTTGTTTGATCTCCCTGTGTCCTGATGTATTTGTTTCTGTGAGGAATGTGTGCATTAGTTAAGAATATATGTTAGCCCCTGCAGTACATTGGCAACTTGTCCATGGTATTTGTGTGTATATTGCATTTTGGGCAGTCCTTCTGTGCCTGTTAACTTCAAAATAGGCTTGGAAGGAACTTGTTTCGGTGGAATATGTGTACTTTAAAAGTTGTTTTAGTCGTGCAACAGATAACTCAGATTGGACAGATAGTCTAGCTAGCTGTCTGGATTTACCCTGTAGAGATCTGAGAAAAGTTTAACCATAGTCCTCATAAATCGACCAGAGTTTAAAATGTCAACACAAAGGAAGCCCAAGGCAATGGATATTCGGCTTAAATGACTGAAATCCGGCAATCCCGGAAGTGGAACATCAAGGATATATAGACTCTGATTTGTGTAACAGGGAAAGTGGAATGCTAATTGCAACTATCTGTCAAGTGTCTAATAGGAAAACTTTAGTCTGCACTTATATAGCTGCAACAAAAGGTATGTAGCACAACAGAGGTAATGGGTTATCAAGAATGCTGTCAGTGAGGCCTTGAGTTCTGTTTAATGCTAAAATCGGAATTGTCCCGCCTCATATTGACTAATTCATCTTTTGGAGCTTGAAGAAAATGGATTCAGGTGTTGTGTAAAAAAGTACAAAAGAAAAGCAAATAAGAATACCAACCTCACATAACTTTTTTAAGTACTGAATGATTGCTTTTCTTTCATGCCTAGTAACTCTCATTACATACCACCCAGGGGGTGAGAAATCAATTTGTGAACCTTAAACATAAATGCATTTTCTTTTGCAGTCATTTTAAATAAATAAATAAAAATAATAGAAATAATCTAAAGCACTCTATGTTTCATGTGGGCAGTAAATCAATCTGTTATTTTTCGTCTTCAGTGATTACTAAATAATATATTTAAACTCAACAAAACAAGGTTTTCTTCTCACACATCTTTCTCCCTTTTATTTGTAACTGTGCTGTTTGTCCATTCAATACCCTGATATCCTAACTGTAATAGATGAGTCATGGAAATTCTGATTTTGGTCTAAAATCTAAATACAGGGAACAAACATGCATGGTGCTTCAGTATTTCCATTTCCAAAGTGCAGAGTTGAACATCTGATCACTATAGACTTTCAGCGTTATTGATTCTATCCATAACAGATGTGCTTCCTCACCCCTTGTTTTGCCAAGTTAGCCACACACCCACACCCACCCACCCACAAACACACACATACACATTATTGGAATAGCAAACCTCCCTCTGCTGTCCCTTTTCTGGGCTGTTTTTCAGACTGTTAGCTCCTTAGTTAAAGTGGCTATTTGCAACTTTCAGTTTGTGTTAATTCTAGTGGCCGCTTTGGATAAAAGCGATAGTGTTATTACCACACCTACTGTAGTAAAGGTCTTTTCTTTACGGTGCTGTATTGCCCACTGTATTACCCTTGTTAGCCCTACAGGGAGTTCAGATAGTTGTGATGAATGATTTGCTCAGACAGAAAATCATTCATTTACAATAAGAATAAGTTACAGATGCATCGTTGCATTTTAAGTGTTGTATATGGTAACTTAGCCTACTTTGGATGTCTCGTGAGATAAACCGGGTATCACTGTCACTGTGTCACGAGCCAAAGCATTAAGAAGTTGTTGTAGCAACCAACGTAATAATAACTTCAACTAATCAACTAATTCATATAGCGCATTTCATGAAACCCACGGACGCTTTACACAAGTAACGTTACAGGGGGACAAGGGAACAGAAAATAGTAGGCCAACACAAACACCGGGAAACCACTGCGCTAAATGGAAGGGGGACGTAATTATATGTCGGCTACTGAAGTACAACCACATCGCGCATTGTAAAGTTATTTTATGAATGGAATAGACATATTGCACACCTGAGGGGCAATTTGGGGTCGGTTTTGAATTATTTACAATCCTGTAATTGTCTCCATCTGTTGATAGCTCTCCTGAAGTTGACTCACGTTATCACCATTGTCTTTCACTTTCTCTTTCCCTTTCAGCTTTTAGATGTTCTTTGTTTAATTTCCTTCTTTTCTGTGATGGTCCTGCCCCAGTATCAGCCATAATTACAACAGATAACTTCTAAAATAACATTAAAATACAATTAGGCCTATAAAAAGAAATACCCTGCTTCCTTTTACCTGGCTCAAAAGGCTGGATACTAACACAGGCTTTTCCGGTGTAACAAAGAAATCGGTGAGCCATCAGAATGTGTGACTGTAGTGCCGCCTACCTGCCGCAAATCATTCTGTGACTGCACAGGAAAAATTGAACCCGGGCAGAAGCCTTACTAAAAACTATCTAAAAATGGCGTTCTTTTCACTGTGCTTTTACAGGTCATTTAAGACCATTGTATGAAACATGACAGAGCTTCAGAAACATTAAAAAGTTGCATATAGTCACTTTAACTAGCTTGATAGAGAGCGGAGGTTCTGCAGAGGTTTTGTGACTAGGGTTGGTCAGTAAGCACTGCAGCAGGAGAGCTGTTTGGAAATATCTTTACTATTGTGTCATAATGTTAAACTTGCCGAAGGAAAATGCTGCAGTATGGGCATAACAATGGTGACCAACACCAACAAATCTCTATTATTTTAGAATGAGTGAACTGTAGCAAATGACTAGCCTAGGCTAAGAATGTAATTATTATGTGTTGATGCAACAAGATATTCATCAGAGAAGAAGAAATTAATAATGCAGTGTTGTGGCATTTTGGCTAAAAAGCATTCTCTAAATGTGGCAGGTTAGTATAGCTTCTTTACAATCTCACATTGCAAAACCCAAGGAGGCCATCAGAATAGCAACATGGCCTACTGTAGATACATGTGCTTAGGCATTCCTTTTTATACATTGTTATGTTGTACCAAAGATAAAAAAAAGAGGCGGTGCCTTAATGAACCTACTTTTCAGATGAGAGCGCTTCTAGTGCAGGCTCCACTGTCAGAACACCTGACCTCCCCGCCCCCCGGAAGAGTTTTACATAATTTTGTTTTGTATTTTCGCATGCATTTCCAGTCCTGACTGTGGAGCCTGCACTGGAATAGACCCCACAGTGGAGGTCTGCAGCCAGACACTCTATTGGATCTCACACATTGAAATAATTATTATTATATATATATATATATATATATATATTGAAATAATCCAACCTATGCCCTCACTCTTGGTCTAACCGATGATCCTGATGGGTCAATATGTTTATGTCCTAGTCTATGATTCATATCTACACTACGGGGCTTCTGAACTGAAACTGAAAACAGCCCTGATTAAGTTACGAAACATTGTGGGAATACGACGTACACATTTTCAAGTATTAGGTTACTTGTGGTGTGGTGTTCATTCATGACTTCAAAAGAATTATGTTCTCACAGCTGTTTCCTTGGGCACTGTTTTCTTTATGCGTCAGTGTGTTGTTATGATCATGTTCTTGTCATGGAAGAATTCCATGGTAACCCATTTCAGAACCATATTTCTGGGATACATCTTGACATAGATTTTATCTTGAATATATTTGTTTACCATATGTTCCTGGTTGTCTAAGCATGTGTTTCTGCTGGCGGTGATGTGCTGTTCTAGCATAGTACACAGGTGTTTCCTCTGAGCGTTTGTTATGGCTCTGTGGATTATGGTGCTGCTGTGGAGACTGTGTGCTGTAGCTTTTAATTGGGGGCGTGATCTCTGAGACCTGTTGGTTTTGTTTAATGAATACCATAAATTGAGTTGTGCTATATCAGACGTGTACCCTTATATCTCTCCGATGCTAAAATCTACCCAAATCCAAAGAGTTTATGATTCAGATGAATAATTCATTCACACAGACACACTGAACTTGGTCTTAAAACATATGTCCTTCTTACTCCTTCTTTCTCTCTGTATCCCATTCCAATTCCATCCCTCTTTTATATTGTGCTAATTGTCTTATGTTCCCTTTCTACCTCCAACCTCCATTTCCTTCTTTCCTTTGTTCCTCTCCCTTATTTTCTCTGCTTTGTGCTGTCTACTCATTCACTCTGACGGCTGCATCTCTAATAACTATTGAAGGATGGTCACAGTTTTCTCTTTTCTTCTTGACTCGTATTTACCTCTGGGAGCTGGTTAGGCCTACCACATGAGAGATGAATAGAGGATCAAATGCAATAAAGTAATTCTCAGATGTTGTATTTCCCAACATTCTCACAGGAAAGGAGCAGGTATTTAGGGGAAAAAAAGTCCCATTGAATTGCCCTTGTATTGCTTGATATGTCGGGAGACTTAAAGGGTTTCAGAGTTTGTATTTCTGTATTGTGCCATCAAACAACCATGTGCATGGATTTTAAAGACGCATTTCAATGGAGAGGGAGTATCAGGTAGTTGAGAGGCATTTATATACAGTATATTGATGTTTGAACACTGGCCATTTGAGAATACCGAAGATGTTCACTTCTTCTGATGTGCGGTTTCATGTAATAATGTGCAATGTGTGATGTTCAGTCATGGGAAAGGGTCTTAAAGTTTTAGTTTTTTTTAACAGTATCAACATGCACAACACTGCTTGTGGCTATACAAGCTTAACACCAATCGGCTTGTGTGTTTTCCTGTAACATTTATAGAAATTCTGTCTTTCTGTGTATGCTGATCTGTACTGTAGGTCAACCATCAAAATAGTTGTGAGTGGGAGAATGCCAAGCATATGGCACAGATACAGTTTCAATTGCATCACAGTGAGCTGTTAAATGTGTTGAAGTTTCATTGATGGCATGTGTTAAGTAAATGTCACATGGATATACATTGCATATGTATGATTAAAGTGTTTCAATGTGTGATTCTAAACGCTTGTCATGCACAGCTGAGAAAGTTACTTAATTCTCTCTTGTCTCCTAGGCAATCACTAGTCGTTGTTGATGACTACATTCATATATAGCTTAATAAAGGCCACATGCTACGTCTCATGTATTAACTCCTTTTGCAACCAGAGATCCACAGGAAAGGCCAATCCAGTTTGGTCTCTCTCAATCTAGTCTCACATTGCCAGACCGATCTCCACAGGGCTGTAGAGTAAGGTCTGGCTACACCATGCATACATACTGGGATAAGAGAAAAAAACACTAGGGGTTGGTTGCATTTCTTCAAACCAATCTCAATTGTCTTGGGTGGCGCTAAGCTCCGGACAAAGCAGCGGTAGCTCTGCAAAATAGTCTCGGGAAGGAACTTGTTTTGGTGGAGCATTTGCACCCCAAAAACGACAAATAAAATATTAAGTTAACTGATCACACAATACAGTAAAGTGAACTTTTTAAATTAGCTAGATACATGGTTAAACCTAATTACTGACTTACCAGTCAATTGCCGTTTGTACTTCGTTCATAGCAATTCCCACCGATCGGTCCCAAAACGTCCCAGTTAGATAGTAAATGCCGTAAACGTATTCTTTGTAAATCTTTACAATCATTCCCCAAAAGAACCGAGCAAGCCTATCATATTGCATGATCCAAATTTTCTTCAAAACTTGCCATTTTCAGAGTGTAGCTTGCTAGCTCTAAGTTTGTTGTTGTTTCCCAAAGCGAACGGAGTTCGAGAACGGCAACACACAGAGAGCAGACATTGGATGTCAGGCTTTATGCTGTAAATGTACTTCTGTTGATCCAGACTACTCTCAGTCTAGTCTAGTCTCAGAAGGTCTAAGCTATATGGGTTTTTTTTCTTTTCTTTACCTTCCCACAGCTTTTAATTACCCTGTTTAAAAAATCTGAGGATGACAAAATGCTATTGACTTTCATTGTTTCTAAAGTATGTTGAGTGTTTTAGAATACAGGTGGAGTTATTACAATTTTACTTTTATGCTATTGAAGTGAAATGGATTATTAAGCATTTTATCTGTACGCAGCCCTCATCTTTTCCTACCAGCTTAGTCAGAAGGGCTGCTAGTTCTTGTTCTATAATTCTTGCATTTTTATGAATAATGGAGGAGACTTTCAGAGCGAAGGTGCATCCTGCGCTCCTGAAGCCCAAGGTTCCCAATTAGAAGCATGGATTGGTGCCAGAGCACATGTTTCTCCACTGCTTTTGTTGGCACTTTTGAGATATACCCTCCTGAAGAATTAATGAAACCAGCAAACAAAGCAGCGCTAGCCACAGATATTTCATGCTGCCTTCACAAATTTGACACTGTGCAGCAAGAGATTGTCACATAGCAGGCCAGTGCGCTGCTGTTTTTTTAAATGGCTGAGGGAGCACAAATACATTGCCTTTGTAACCGTTTTGTTATGTGATAGTGCTAAGTGAATTACTTCATAGTATGCCATAAACAGACATGATAATTGTACTGTAAGTTACAGGGCAAAGGTCACAGTCACCGCAGTTGAGTTTTTTAGAAGCAAAAGTCAGCAAATCACATCATCCTTTTTTGAAGCAGCCAACATAGGTTTTCATTAAACTGCAGCAATAGGAAGAGACAAAATGTGTTCTGTCATCATTTTATTGTCTCGGCTTCACATTGTAAACAGCCTTGGCCCGGCAAAATTTAGCTAGTATCCCTCAGAAATACTGTAGATTTAAACTGCTGGAGAGTTCAGCGGGGTCTTGTTCATTTTATATTTATAAAGGGAACATGGCATGCTCCTCAAAGATATAAAGCATGACTTCTTTTGCTTGCTAGTCGGTTTTCTTGTTTTCCGAGAATATAGACTCCCATGGAGCACAGCGGCTACCTCTAAGACACACTGTGACAAAACTTGGGAGAAGAAATTGAGTTTTGGGCAAGTGTTCATGGTACCAGCTGCCAGAAAGTATCCTCTGTTTTGCGGTTGACATACTTATGGCATTATTTAAGTTTGCCAACTTTAAGTTGTTTTTTTTCTGTATTGCATTTTCCTTTATTTCGTTTTTGCATATTATATGATGCCTCCTGTCGTTTGGCTTAGTAAAACAACATCACCATTAAAAGCATTTGTGTGTCTGAAGAAAATTAATTATTTACATAATTCATTAACAATTGAAAAAAGAAAACAAAATGACATACAAACCAACTCAGTTACTGCAAATAGGTAAGCAATTAATACTTTTTAATGCTATTTAATTTGCAGAGTGTGAATTAATTTAGTTTTTCCAGTGAATTAGGTTATAATACATACATAATAGCCACGTAATAACAGACGTAATGTTGCTGGATAATGTTGATTTTCCAATGATCTTGTATTGTAAGTATGGTTAAGGTTTGGCTGCTGAAACCACTTCAAAGTTTGGAAAGATCATACAGTCATGGTTAGAAAATAGATATTCCAGTGCATACTGCTATAACGAGATGGGTCATGAAACCAGTACACCAGTGTTGGAGGCAAATACTTTATCTATGCCCATCCAGTATCCCAACACACCATCATGACCTCCACATTTTTTTTGGCAGAATTAAATATTATTCTACCTACTGCATTGGCTCTAAAGGTTGCTGGTTAAAGTTATTGCTGTTTGCAATTTTGCTTTATAATAAATATTTCTGACCTGCGTTACATTTCTCCCAATTGTAAATGCTCATTCAGAAATATTTGCATGACTGTAATTGGTAAGAGGCTTGGAATGTTAGACATGTAGTCATACACATATACACATATATGCACTGACTTACACTCACATAATTTCCACAAAGTCCATAAGACAAGTAATATGCCCTTTGAGACACACAAATGGGTAGGGTGCATAAACGCTGACACACAATGTCCTATCCTATACATGCTCTTCTAATCTAATTATAATGTAAAAAGTCATTGGGCACACTGTAAAACTTATTTGCCGGTTGTTTACTATAGTAAAAAGTGTTATGTAATCAGCCTCAAGATGGCCATCAACATCTGTTTCTCATTGTTTCAATGACACTGGTGATTGCATTAAAGGACAATTCCGGCGCAAAACTGTACCTAGGGGTTAATAACATATGTAGAGGTCGATCGATTAATTGGCCGATTTTTGGCATTTTTTTACATAATCGGCATCGGCCAATATCCCAGTATATCAAGCCGATTAATAAGCAGGCGCATCTGCGGGCAGCTTAGTGTTAAAAACATGAATAGGCAACATTTTTTACAGCGCACCCAGACCAGCTGCCTCCAGCCCCTCGCCTCGTGAAGTCTTGCCGTGTGTCTCGCACACTCACTTCAGGTTCAGACGCTACCATTAGCAGTAGCATGTTGCTGGTGTTCTTGCCTTGGGATTAACTGTACTAATAAAACCGTACAAAACACCGCGGCCACACCGCTGTGGAAGCTCTCCGAATATCATTTATTAGAGTCTGGTTGTTACCCCTGTCCGTGGCAGTCTCATCCACTCCTATAACGGAGCTAACTGGAGCTAACCGCTAATGGAGCTAACCGCTAACGGAGCTAACCGCTAACGGAGCTAATCGTTGCTAACAGAGCCTTCAGTTCTCCGTGCCTGTATCCATTAACTGCATCTATGGACTCGAGCACAAATAAAACCCTTAATTTTATTAAATTGGCTGGACGAGGTTTAAATTACAACCAAGAGTTGCTTGAATGACAGAAATCTGCTCAGATAAGATCCTAATGAAGTCAACAGGACATGTAACAGTAGGATCCCCAAAACACAGAGAAAACACACAAACAAATGAACAATGATCTAACAAACAAGGTGAACAAGAATTGACTTTAGAGAGCCCTAGTCTTATGTGATTCAACAGGAGTTAGGAGGAAATAGTGTTGAGATTAATAACATGTTACTTTCTGTGAAGCTTGCAGATTTGTATTCTCAGAAGTTTAATAAATGCTGATAAGTGCACTAAACTTTATTTTTTCATTGAAAGGTTTATTTGACAAAGTTTATTTTCTTCTTACCTGTTTCGTTTATTTAATATATTTTTCATACATTATACAATATAGGCTACAGTATGTTTTTACATTATACATTTTTAATTTAAGTATAGGCTACACGTGTAGATTGGTGTTCAATAAATGTTTTTGTTGAGAAATTCTGTGTATATTAGTGTTACATTTTATCTTTCAAATAGAGGTTTAAAAACAAGCACATATCGGCCAAATATTGGCCAAAATAAATCGGGAGCATTAATCGGCAATCGGCTGACCCTGATTTCTAAAGATCGGCATCGGCATCAGCCAGAGAAAAACCATATTGGTCGACCTCTAAACATATGTGTAGTGATTCGAACGTTCTCTGGGACATGTTTTCATGCTAATCGAATGCGTCTCTAGCTTTAAACAACCTACCGTAAAACCGGTGGTTACCTGCTAATGCTAGCTTTTGGGGCACTTGGTAAATCACTATTTTATACCACTAACAAGGCTCAAAATAGCACCACACTTAAACGGTAGCATAATGAGGATCCCTACATGCAAACCGAAGCATTGAGAACTTTGTAAGTGTACAGACAGTTTATTAAAAAGATAGATTATAAAGACAGTAGCGTTCATGTTCACATGCAGGCGCCATCTTGGGAAAACAGTCATGACCAGTCGAATCACGAATGCTGTGTTTGAGCTATGTTACTGGTTACTGGTTGCACGGGGTTCGTGTTCGTATAAAATAGTGATTTACTAAGTGCCCCGAAAGCTAGCGTTAGTAGGTAACCACCGGTTTTGCGGTAGGTTGTTTAAAGCTAGAGACGCATTCGATTAGCATGAAAACATGTCCCAGAGAATGACCGACTCGCTACACATATGTTATTACAACCCGGTCTCACGCCAGTTCGTGAAATGGTCACGTTATTTTGATTTATTGATTCGTGTACAGGTCACGATTGTCTCGTTTATTGCGTGTACAGGTCACGATTTCGAACGTGTCCATTTCACGAACTGCCATGGCACTGGGCTGCTCTGGGGGACGCAACAACGGGAAAATGAAACGCCACAACGGGGAAATTAAAACGCCACATGCCGGCGACAACAACGGGACGGACCTCCACACGCGGATCCCCGGGCGCAGGGACACAATCCGTGGTCTCTGTGGCACGCAACAACGGGGACATGAAACGTCACACGCCGACAACAATGGGACGGTTGTGATTAGGAAGAGAATAACGCAGAAAGGAACTGCAACACGCGGGGCGCGATCCCCGGTCTCCGGGGTGAAAGTCCTTTGTTGTTTGACCCATCCACCACCCCGGCCTACCTCCCTGCGTGGATTTTCGCCTTATCAATACTGCTCGCTACCGTAATTGTTCTGTGATCACGAAATATGCTTCCCATTGAAATACATTACTTTAAAATTCATGCTCACCACACAAAAATAACGACATTAACGTGTTCAGTACAGGAATCAATAGATTCAATAACGTGACCATTTCACAAACTGGCATGAGACTGGGTTGGTTATTAACCCCTAGGTTCATTTTGCGCCGGAATTGTCCTTTAAAAGTGATGGGGACGTACAAATGTACACTGCTGATAATAAAATGCTAGACCTGCTATGTTGTTCCCCCCTTACAATTCTTATTGGCTTAATTGGATTTATTTGATCAATTTTGTGCACTAGTAATATCTAAATGGTGGGTTTGGCTTACAAATGATTTAGCATGGTCACTTAGCTATAAAGTCAGCAAGAATCAGAAGATTTTTTGTCATTGTACAATGAACAACGAAATTTTTAGCAGCAGTTCACCCAGTATTATAAATCTAAATGACAAGATATAAATAGTATAACAAATTAGAAAGAAATATACAAAATGTATATACACACTGACTTGAAGAAATATATACACAAAAATAGAAAGAAATATACACACTAAAAGTACTGGTTATTGGTTATTGCACATGGTCCATATGTGAAGGTGTGAAGGTGTGTGTGTGTGTGTGTGTGTGTGTGTGTGTGTGTGTGTGTGTGTGTGTGTGTGTGTGTGTGTGGTGATGCTTGGCTTAGCAATGTATAATGTGTGTGTTTTGGCTGTGCTATGTTCAGTATGCCTCTATTCATGTGAAGGCTGTCCATTGTCCTTGGACCTCCAACAGTGGTCAGCTAATGTATCACAGGTCTCTCTGTTTCCCTCCCTCACCTTCTCTTTCTCGTTCTCTTGCCGTCTCATTCAAAGGCTTGCGCTCACCCTGCAACCATGGCAAATAACTGCCGTCGCCTTTGTAGGTCGGGCGAATTACACAACGTGTCATGTTGGTCATGTAGCAGGTAGCAGGGCCCATGGGAGATTTAGGGGCTTTAATTACATTTCTCTTGCTGGCCGTTGAGGAGAAAGGAATTAAATGGGACTGTTTTCTTAATCAGCTCTCGCTCGGTGGGTAACCACCCTAGCTTTCCAAATGAAAAAGTGCACTGAAGCGTAAACTCTATGCTGCGTCCAGTCATGCTTATGTGGTAAACAATTGTGTGTGTGTGTGTGTGTGTGTGTGTGTGTACTTGTGTGCAGTTTGTTTTGAGTTTTGAGGATGGACATTTATTGCCATTTCCATGGTCTGTTCATTGTAGGCTGTACTTTATCTGTAGAGTTGGATGGAAATATGTTTCTATTGATTGCTGTCCCTGGAAAGTGAACAGATGCTGGCGTTGGTGTTGAAATAGTCTCAACATAAGGAACATGAACCTTTTGTATGAGCGGATATATCTCATACTGCAGGGCTAGGCAGGACTAAGAATGGGAAATGGAATGCATGATTCATTGGATGTATAAAGCTTATTATAGAAATACAATAGATAATTGTAACAGTGAGAAAGCCAAGCCAATAAAGAACTGTTTATAGCAGTTTCCCTTCATTTTTCCCTCAGCTCTTTACTGTGTTTTTCTCAATATCTCGTATGCTGCCGCTGATCACAAGCGCACCTTATGCATCTCATTGCTTTCCTCTTTTTACCTTGCTTTTTTCCATTTGATTCCTTTTTTCATTTCCACTTTCCATATTACTCTTTCCTTGGCTTCAGCATCCATTTTTTTTCTGGATGCACTCCGAGATGGTCGAGCTGCAGCTGTGAATTTACTGCCCCATCAGGTGCTTCTAATGTATAAAGTAGAGCATATAATGGTTATTGAACAGGAGAGAGTTACGGTGCATGGTATTTATATCCTTGGCCCCTGAGTCCGATAACATGATATTGAGATTGAGCTGCCCGCCAAGTGCAAGGTGATTCAAGGAATACAGGACACTCCACACACACAGTAAAGAGCAGAACAGGGAGTGGGGATCCTATAAATGAAATAGGGCCAATGTGGTATAAGATAAGAAGGTCCGGAGGTAAGGTAAGTCATTAATCCTGATGTATCATGACATTGTTATATCAGAGGTCAAGAAAGATGTGAAGGGTGAAGTCATGACCTTTAATCGGAGGCTGGTGTTGAGGTTAAATGTGATGAGGCTCGACCTTGTTCCCTAGATTAAAAAAGGAAGAAGCCAATAAAAGCTAAACCTCTTGTGGGACTACGCTAGCGATGGACATTTGTGTGTGTTCATGTGCACATGTGTATTCATTATGTGTGTAGGTGTGTGTGTGTGTGTGTGTGTGTGTGTGTGTGTGTGTGTGTGTGTGGGTCTCCAATAGCAGCTGAGGTGTGTTTGTAAACACAAGAGAGAAACCTGAGAGGCTGATGAGTCCGTGTAGAGTGCTGACACTAAGAGAGGGGTACCACAGTCGGATCAATAGCACCAAGTGTTGGGTAAGAGACACAGAAGAGAGCAATGTATACAGAGCAACAAAGGGCAGGAAGTTAAAAAAACAGCTGTATACTGTATGATAAATGATTGCAGAAGGTGATTGGGGCAAGAGAAAACAACACAGACTTTCAAAAAACAACTGCTCTTGCACAGCTGTCCTGCAAAGTGCTGCCATTTGTATCAAAGCTGTTGCTAAATCCGGATGTGCAAACAACAGAGACAGAGATTGACCTTGCTTGAAAAATTAATGGCACACGTCACTGGACTTGTAGCACGGTATCCATCTTAGAGCATGACAAAGGGCCTGACTGTGACACCTTGAGGGTTATGAAGATTATTATTTTGCTACGTGTAGTAAATTACTCTTCAAATAAGGCAAAACATAAGACAGAAAATGACAAATGAAAAGGGCACATTGTTAGTTGAGGGAGAAACCTCAGATAAAGGATGTCACCAAAGTGAAATACTGGGACAAAAGGAGAGCCACTGACACTCATTGCCTTTTTTCTGGCAAAGTTAGAGTGGGTTGGCTTGATTCCAGGCTGTAATTCTTGGAATGCTCACAAACAAATAATTTTAGATCGCCAAGCTCACAGAGTGATGTGTCAGTAGTGTTTATCACTGGACAGAGGAATAATGCTTCACGATATCTTCAGAAAAATAAATCCTGGCAGTCACTCTTACTGAAGAAAAATATGTCTACAGAAGATGCCATGGTTTATTGATTATGTTGAAATAAATAATACAGCTTTTATGTTAGCTTGTAGCCAAACAGTGATGTATAGGGACAATTATGTGCGTCACGAGTGGACCAAAACACAGGAAAATAAAGAACCTGTAGGCATTATTGTTAGTCTGTCTGTGCTTTTCTATAATTGTCCTTTGGATCTTTTTGCATGGTGTGTGTGTGTGTATAGTTTATCTGTGTTTTTTTGCCCCCAAAGGCAGCGCTGCCTGGAAGGCATTAGGATTAGGCACTGGTTATGGTCAGGGTTAGGGTTAAGGTTAGGGTAAGGTGCCTTGAAGTCAACGGTCGCAGCACTGCCTTGAAGTCAATTAGGCAATGGTTATGGTTATGGTTATGGTTAGGGTTAGGGTTAAGGTTAAGGTTAGGTGCCTTGGAGGCAACGGTCGCAGCGCTGCCTGGAAGGAGCCGTTGGGGGCAAAAAACACTGTGTGTGTGTGTGTGTGTGTTTAGAATGTGTTGCAGTTTATGAGCATGTGTTGCTTTAGATGGTAGCGGTTTCATCAATGGGAATGGAATCAGGAACGCCCAGGCAGTGCCCAATTTCAATAATCCCTTGATCAGCCTTTAAAACGCCTCCATTCTCAAAGAGATTTTCCCAGCGTTTTCTGTTGTTTCTGCACAGCTACTGGATTAGGCAGCGTGGGTCTGTATGCTAGCTTGTTACACAACTTGTTTTTGTTTCATCTTCCCTACGACTGTCCGAATGGCCTCCTGCCCCTACTGCCTTTCTTTCATAAAATCTTGCCTGTTCAATACTTTTCAGCCATGCAGGGAGAGTTGACCCAATCAGCCAAACAAGAATACAATCCAAATACCCGTCTGGTATTTTCTAACAGCAAACCACTTATGGTAATACCTTTATCAACCATTTCCCATGTGATGTTTCTGTTTGCCCCTTTTGCATTTACTTTTATTACAAATACTGATACTTTCCACCATGCTGATGTGCATCTACTGTAGCATTACTGTAACTACAAACTTGTGTTTTGGCTCTGAAAAAATGACATTTATGATATGTACAGTATGAAACAATTTGCTTTTGCTCTGTAATTTGCTTTTACACTTTCACTCATTTAATGTCATTTTGAATTGGGAATACTAAAAGCACCACTATATCACCTTGCCAAATAAATGCAAATGTTTGCATCTAGTAACAAAACATGTTAACACATACTGTAGTTCCCAAATGCTTTTCTGTTATACTATTATTACACTGTAATTACCATGATATTGTATCATCTGTGCTTGCCTCATCAGAGAGTGGGCAAGCATAACGTTCTGAGTCCAATTTGTATAACAACTCCTATTAGATGTCCAAACTATAGTTGAGTCATGTCAAATGATGATGTCCAGTTATCACTGAACTGCAATATATAGCAGCAGAGTAGGATTAGTTATGAGTGCATGAATATGTTTTTACATCATTGTGTCGCTGAGATAAATTCACATGCCCCTGATCACGACCACTACAACACTTTTTGCTTCTCCACTCAAAGCACTCGTCATAAAGTTTTGCTGTTTTGCATAATATGCTCAAGTTCTCGGCTTTCTCGTACATTTGGCTCCCACTTAGTCTCTCATCCAAATGAATACAGTATGCATTCCTGAGTTAGGAATTGAAGAGCTAGGTTGACTGTGGAGGTCATTTTCGAGATGCGAGGCAGTGAACAATTATCACCACTTTTGAAACAACAAACAACTTCAGCTTGTCAGCATCCTGACCTGTGTGTGTCTGGGATGCTGCACCCCAGCATTACTAGAAAAGATCCTCCTACGGCTTCCATGCTCAGTCAGACCTGAGTATCATACTTTTGCTTAACAATGAGATTTTTTTCCATTGGCATCCTCTCTATAGAAAAGTATGTACGTGACTGCCCACCTGAGGTGGGAGTCATCAGGTGATTTTTGAGATCAGCCTGGTTTGGCAGCAGATTTGCACTGAGATTTGAGGGTATATTCTGTGCATTGTCACAACCTGCTGTGAAGCCTCAAGAATACAAGCTTATGCTGGTTCCCGTAAGCCCCCTTAGACAGAAATCAATACCCTGTCTTCCTTCACAATGCTGACCCAAATTAAATAGAAAATCCATACAGATGTAAAACAGAGGAAAACAAAAAACAACCAAATGAAGGAATTGATTCCAGAGTATATACGGCTGGACATATGATGGCACAAACATCATTATAGTCATCGATATATAAACGAGATCAATCACTCTGAGGACAGCTCAATGATTATAGACAGACATTATTATGATTTGTGACCACAATGGTAGTGAGAGCAGTAGTGATGGTACAGAGAACCAAAGCTGCTGCAGGTATTATACTAAAAATGTACTACAACCATATAGATGAGGAGTTAATGCAACATTGTTAGCTCAGTTTTCTAGATATCAAGCTGTTGTGTTTTTTCATTTTATTTGATGTACTAGGCACTGTACTTTACGTCTCCTTGTCTTGACCACCAACACATTTGTTTTTTCTCAAAGGTGTTAACAGACCAGAGAAACAATATGACAAAGACCAACAGGAGCAATAATTACTTACCTACTGTATGTCTCTCAGAGCAGAAAAGGCTCTGTAACACTTTTCACAGTAGGCAGTTCTTCAGGTCTGGCCATTTTTCAAATTTCTATTTAAGGTTTTAGGGTTAAGAAAAGAACTTTTGTTTTTTTGTTTGCCCCCAACGGCTGGAAGGAGCCGTTGGGGGCAAAAAACACTGTGTGTGTGTGTGTGTGTGTGTGTGTGTGTGTGTGTGTGTGTGTGTATGATCCTCTGTTAAAAGCTGTAGGCACCCTAAATAATGATTTTGGCCCAAGGTCTGTTTATCCAACAAGTCCTCGTACCTAAGCAGCAACATAGGTCATTTGTTACTGCATTTTGAAATGGCCCATATGAGCATATCAGAAACAGCTCATACTGTATGAGTGTTTTTTCAGTTTTTTGATTGGATGATGATTTAAGAAAAATATATCAGTAATTGCTAGTAAAAGACAGGATGTGAATATCAGTCTCTGGTGCCCCTTTTATCTTTTTGATATTGAATGATAGTTGTACTCATGCAGACCCATAGAGCACATTCAAATGAAAACAGTGGACAGTTGGCTTAGTGTGGTTGATTTGTCAGTAGCATTGCTGAAAGATTGGGATATAACGTGCACAATTTGACTGCTTAATTGAAGCAAAATAAATAAAGTATGGAACAATATTGAAAAGATATTTCCAGTCTGAGGCATTCATTCAAATAGCTTAACATTGCAATCCATCTTTCTAACTGGACTTCCTTGTTCATAAATGTGTAAACGCCATTGGAAAACCAGGGAGTCCAGATATTTAAAGGAAACACCTTGAATTACCATGAGATCAGACACTTAATTAATATGCTTATGTAGGTAAGATTTACATCTACTCCATCTTTAGGGAACTATACAGATACAGGCCACTCATTCGCCACATGCTTCGGAAACCCATTTTTCCTTTGGTTATCTTAGTAGAAAAGATAGCTAGAATGGACTTTCCAAGTCTGAGAACACTAAGAAGTCTTTCTCAGAGGTTAACTCCTGCCGTAACCTTTTGTGTAAAAACACATAGCAGTTTCAAAATTGTTTGAGTCTGAGCCTCGAGCCTACGCTGTACCTCATTGAAGATGAAGCACTCATTTGAATGATGACAATTATTTAAAGTAAAAAGTCACAAATGCAGTAATGATACAGACTGCTTTTAATGTCATAAAGGATCCATTAAGCCGCCAACACACTAGAAAAGAAATACATCGGTAGTTCAGCCAGGCATGGCTCAACCCATTCCTGGCATGTCATAAAAATCAGACATCTTCATGAGACACTTGAAACTATCCTTGAATCGCTGACAGAATGAGGACCCGGTATAAATAATTAGCACAGTTTTCAACATGTTTGTCATTAGAAGTGGAGAAAGCCTGGCATACAAGACTACAGATTAGTAGACATAAAGATGATTCCACTTGAAATAATGGACTGAACTGGAGCAGTCATGACAGTGTGCTTCAGACAGAAAACTGTGAAATATGGAAGAAATTCAGTCTCTCCATAGCTGTGTGTCAGTCTGGATCTTTGAGTGGCACATTATTGTGGTGTCAGAACAGAAATCCGTCCCCCCCTCTTTCTCTCCCTCTAAAACTAGCACAGGTCCCTCGGGGGCATAAGGGAGATGGCTTCAAATTGATAATCACCAGTATTCATTATCGTGGTTCCTGGATTTACTCTTGAGTTCATTTCCTAATTACTTGATTATGTATCGAAAATTATTCATTAATGTTTTCCACTTGCAACACTTTGCACAAGTCATTAATTACTTTAAGTGTCTCTCGATAAGTAATG
This sequence comes from Sander lucioperca, assembly GCF_008315115.2. Taxonomy (NCBI): domain Eukaryota; kingdom Metazoa; phylum Chordata; class Actinopteri; order Perciformes; family Percidae; genus Sander; species Sander lucioperca. The sequence goes on from NC_050175.1 coordinate 30,389,557, forward strand.
ATTGGTTCCCTCTCTGATATACCCCCCACTGCTGATTCCTTGTCACATACAGGCACATTGTTGTACATCAGCACTGTGTTGAAGCAGTTTCCATTATATTGATGCAGTAAATTCATTTGATAGTATGAAAACCTACCACATCAAAATCACTCTCACAGTTCGACATGTGACGCAGTTCAGCAAAATGTTTTCTCACAGCAGTTTTCTTTTTAGCCTGGCTCCACCCTCCTACGTACTTCCGCTCAATTTTAATTTCCCTTCAGTACTCCGTCTGGGTTCGCGGTATATTCTTGGGTTTTCTCCAGCCAAATATTTGCCGGTCCAATCAGCGAACAGAGAGAGTGGCTGAGAACGATGACGTTAGGACGTGTGCGAGAAAGATGCGAACGAAGCCATTCAGTCTGTTGTGGCACTGGCAGCAACGCTGCCGAATATCCAGAAGTTAAAGCCCGAGCAAGAACGATCTTTGCTGAGGTGTGTTGGTGGCCATGATGTTGTGGCCCTTCTCCCCACGGGGTTCAGGAAAAGTTTGATTTTCCAGCTCACTCCGTTAGTGGTGAAGGAGTTGGCTAACACTAGCGATGCTAATGCTAAATATAAGCCGATAGTTGTCGGTGTCCCCTCTTGTTGCACATACGTCACGACCAAACATTAGCGATTGGTTATGGCAGATCCAGAGTGGCTCTGGGCAGATCCAATAGTTTTAAACAGAGTACCCGCCTTCAAGGAAGTTAACACTTGTCAATGGAGAGTGGCCAGACTCTCTGTACAAATGAAATGTACGAGAGTCTGGTAGGACCAGGCTAGCCGTTTTTGGCTTTGGCACTTGTCTCAAGTCAGAGTTCCCTTTTTGTCACATAAGTTCCTTTTGATTATATTCTCTTAATGCTACTTTCTATTTAATGTTAAAATAAGGCAACATGGCACATAATGTATAACTATAGTATTACTCTGTCTGGCATATAAATTGTTGATATGTATATTGATGTCCAGAGAAAATGAATTCACTCAAGAACATGTTTCCAGTCATCACAATCTAGGCAGAAATTACATTTCCTATCACAACATAATTGGGAAAACAAAGTAGTATTGTACAAACAAAACATATAAGACAAAGGGTGACTTAACTTAATCTCTGGCAAATAATATAAAGTATTTTGTTAGTGTTACAGTACCAGGGTGGCTGTTGACGATGAGGCTATTTGAACAGTTATAGTTTAAGAACTAAAAGATTTACAGCTTCAGGTTTGCTGTAAAGACTAAACACAGCAGCAGCAGCTGAATTATACTTTTATATTACATTAAATATTGTTATTGTCTACGTCCTTTAAGCTCTGCCGCTTTAGATCCCTGCATCAAGACTGAAATCCTCAGTGTGCAGTCTAACTCAACATGAAGGAAGCTTTACATATTTTTGACACAAAACTATAGAATGAACTAGAATTGATGAACCTTGCATACTTTGACCGATCATCTTAGATGTGTTCTATGTATGTAACCTACTTCATGAATATTAAGATATCATTTATCTGCCAGGCACTATGGGCTATGTTGTGATAAAATAATAATCGCACGTTTACTATATGGTCTAATTGCCCCCCCTTTAATTTCACGGTGCCATCCAATTACAAAATCCTGGCTACAGTACTGAAACGAAATTAGCATCTAAAAATGTCTGACAGCATGTTGATCAATGTGGATGGAAACAGAACTAAAGACAAAGAGACACAGAGAGAGTTTGCTTGTTAACTCACTAATATCAGATTATGTGTGTAGATTCCAACCAGGTAATTGTCTATGATTAGTATGAAGTTATTACGTTTAAATGTCAAATGATAATGGTTCATTCTTTAGATAATCTTTGTCTTTGCTCCAGTTCTGCACAAACACTGTTATGCCATCAGACATACAGGTTTCATTAGTTTTAAGTGATGGAAACATTTTGTCATTTTAAGCTGCAGTAATACAATACATTAATAAAATAACATCAAATAAATAGTAATTTCTAAAAACGTTAAGATCTATTGTGTGAATTAAATAATTGCAAATATGTCATCATATGACAAACTGTGCTTTCTATGAAATAATTAACATATAGGAACTATTCTGAATGTATCAATAATACATTAGTCCTGTTGTCAATTTCAACTCTATATTCTAGCCTCTTTTTTATCTTTTTTCCAGTCCGAAAAAGCAAAGCTGCAAAGCCATTAGAATGCTCTTAGATTGATATTGAATTGCCTTACTTCCTCTTTAAGTGCATTTTGAAGTATGGCAGGCATCCTTTGGGAAAACACAGATGGACTGTTTACCATCCCTGTGTCATTTCATATTTTCCTCATTTCACATGTTTAGTTTAGAATCCTCTCAGTTGGACATATCTTCCCCCTTTTCCTTTTTTCATTATTTAAAAATGATTCACCTCAGACGTACTGCATGTGACATTTTAGGGCAGTGACTAAGAGACACATCCAGGCCTCGCATGAAATGTTGACAGTTCTTTAAAAGCTTTTATTCAGCTGAAAAAATGTACGTTGCGTGTGGGCAACTTGTAGTATTTTTAGTTCTGATGATCAAAGAAATCCTCAAAACTGTTTATGATGCTGATAACATAAGACGATTTTTTTTCTTTTATGCTGCTTAATTATTTCATGTTTATTGGGTATTAGTTTGAAATGCAAACATTATTGAATTGTGGACAGAAGACAGCATACAGTATATCCAAGTAAGCCTCATAAATGGCTACTAAACCTATGAAGCTGCAGTATGCCGAAATGCAGTATGTATCAAAGTGTCACACACAATGTTTACACGTTCAGAGAACTGGTGTAAGAAGTTGTGGGTGTACTTGGTGTTCATCACAGTGTGAGTAGGTGAAAAGCTGGTCCTGAAAAATGTAACCTCTAAAATGTTTAGGTGTTTGTTAAGTTGGTACGGTTATGACTAGAATTATGATGTGTATAAGGTTGGAATGGCAGGTTAGGTATTAACTCAGGTAGGTTGATACAATTTAATCACACGTATAGGAATACTTGTGTTGGATCTTTTTGCATGTTGAGTGTGTGTGTGTGTGTGTGTGTGTGTGTGTGTGTGTGTGTGTGTGTGTGTGTGTGTGTGTGTGTGTGTGTGTGTGTGTTTGCCATACTATAATGAGTCTTTTGTGTACTTACTGTATGTGGATGCATTTTTGCATTGCTACAACGTTTTGGAGTTAAGCAGTTTGAGAGAACCGAGGGAGGCATAGAGAACGAGAGAGAGTCGGGGCAGAGTTAAACAGGCACAGGACAAAAGGCCTATGGAAAGGGAAGTATATGAGGAAGGCGAAGAGTGTATAATAATATATAGTGTATAATATAATAAAAAAGACAGCACGAGGGCAAATTCTGCCTCCCTGAAAGTAACAGCACATTACACGTATTATCTCAGTACCATTTGGCCAAGCTTCTTAGCGTGCACATGTACAGATCTGCTAAGTAAACATGTCTGTCTGAGGGTTGTTACTGGTTTGGACTGCACTGTGCCCTTAAACGACAGTATCAAATAATAACTTATGTTTATATCAGCTAAATCTCATGTCTTCTTGTGTTTATCTTCCCATCAAATGTGTAAACTGAGGTTTAGCGATGCTTTAACGTAAGTGGGACGTCATAAAGACATTATTTAATCAAAGGTAATGACATTGACAAACTAAAATGGTCTTTTAAAGTAGTCTAAACATGTTACAAGTAAAATGTTGATGATGTCTCTGACCTCTTCAGTCCTATAGTGGTATATTTTTTTATATAACTGTCACAAAGATGACCGGCCAAAAAGAAGACAAATGTCTGTTCAGAGTAGCAGAATGGGGAACTGCAATAATACAAATTGATTGATATAGACCTGAAAAAAAAAAAAAAAAAACCTTGTGCAAGAATTGGAGTTATTTTTTTCCCTCCCCATCACAATATGTATTCATCAGGAGCCAAATTTAGGTCAGCAGTCTGTTCTGTCACCTTGTATTCAGTCATTTGAAACGCTGGTGTTTGTATTGCCACATACTGTAACACACAGCGATAAAGCTAGCAAAGCTCCATGTCAGCCTTCTTCCTAACAACCGTAGTGGATGGGAGCTGGTCTTAGTCAAAGAAGGGCAAAACATGAATACAGAAATAGTACTATTCAATTATAGCTTTGTTTCCAATTATTTTCACTATACAGTTCAGCGGTATTTGCAGCAATGTGTAACATGTGTTCTGTTTATTAACATGGGATTTGCACGCAAGTAGTATGTGCAATTTAAGAACTTTTGTTTAATCTTATGCAAATAATTGACAATTGCAGAGCTATTTTGTGGAAAGCACATGTATCCTGCTCCTGGGGCAAAGCTCATACAGGTTTAAAAAAAAAAAAATACTGTCTTCACGTATGCCACATAGAATGTTGCATGTTCCATGAGTGAGATTCTCCTATTGCCCATTGACACACACAGCACTGTGCTTCAATGACAGAAATGTTTTCTACAAGACTCTGTGTGCACCTGAGTCACTCGTCGAGCAGTTCCTTTATCAGAGCAAAGCAGCAGGCTGGAAGAGCACATCTTGGGATGATAGTGGGGCTGCCACTCCTGACTAATCCTGCTCACCGCCAGAGAAATAAATAAATAAATAAATAAATAAATAACCAAGGACTTGAGAAAGCAAGGGATTGGAAAATGTAGTTCTATGGAGAGCAGTTCAAAGGCTTTCAGTCATATAGAGGAGATCACTACTTCTGATTTATCTATCAGAAGATGAGACTGTAGAGACAGTATATTGGCTTGGAAAGACAGACAGAGAGATAGTGGAAAGGTGTGTGTGTGTGTGTGTGTGTGTGTGTGTGTGTGTGTGTGCGTGTAATCACATTTAAAAACATCCTCTTGATTTTCATAAATCAAGTTTTCAGGTTGGCACTGTAGGTTCATTAAATATGAGAAGGCTTCATGTGTAAAAGAAGTACATTCAGTTGTACCTTTTATGGTGTCTGTGTTCGAAATCTGTTATTGCATTTCACCCGAGACACCCAGTGTGGGAGATGGAGGAGAAGAAAAAGGAATGCAGCAGGTTCGATCATTTTCTTTTTTAGGGGGAGACAGGCAGACATTTCTTCAGTTCAAGATGTCCAATATTGTAGACTTGGCTTTCATATTCAGTCTTTACAATATGCAAATGGAAATGTACTGTACATACTAATTTGCACCTACTGTATGTTAGACCTTGTTTTTTTCTCTCTGTGCCAGTGAAGTGTTATACTGGTTGAGGCAAAAAAAGAGAAAATTCCGAAAACAAATGTACAATAAAAACAACATTTTAAAATGAAATAACAACAAACACAAGCTACAGTTATAGAAATATTATAAACATTAAATACACTGTTAGTGTTTAATAGTACAGCTTCATGAGCATTAAACCCTCTGCGTCTCTGTAAATGATGTGAAGTGGGCTATGGCTCCAATCATGTCAGACACAAAGAAAACCTGGATTCAAAGTCATTAAAATGGTTCATTGCTCTATTTTCTAATTTACTGAGATTAATAATAGGCGAAAAAACATATACTCCAAGGAGTTCTTTAATTTGCAGGAGTTTACAACAATACATTCCACAAGGGGACTCCCCAGTTAGTGAATAAAGCAAAGAAGAAAGATGATCAGAACTAAACAGAAATTACAGCTGACAATAATAATAATAATAATAATAATAATAAAAAACTGTATTATAATAGCAGATTCTTTCATACTGAAACCAAAAAAAAAAAGACTAAAAGTTCTCTTGGTCAATTCCTACACTTCCTCACAAACGGAAATTAAAGCATTTCAGAGCAAAGCACTGTGATTTATCTGCCAAAGGCACACCGATGGGCAACATAGACAGTCACAGTGGAGTGACTGGAGCTTCGGGAAGTATTGTACTTCTTTGTAGTGTCTTTTCTCCATGATGAGTGTTTTCAATACTAAATAGATAATGCAGCAGTCTAGAGCCCCGGAAGTACCCTATCCTACTGCAGAGTGTGTTGAATAAAGGTGATGTTCTGCCCTGAGGCAAACTCTGGCAATAAAAAGCCTTTCAGGCGGACATGTTGTCATCACACGGTTCAGTTCTGATGGTGTGATTGCTGCTCATTCTGGATTGTTGAAGACTCTTTGACAATTACGGGTACATCTACAACATCCAGAAAAGATCTGACTCAAAAGGCTTGCAGTGACAATATTTCCTACATACTGTACCACACCTGAAAGTACTAAAGGGTTTTTGTGTTGAGGAATGAACTCAGCTCTCCTCATGCCACCAATTCACCTTCCATCTTGTTCATACAGACAGAAGTATTCAGATAGTTGTAAGGTCAAACTACTATCAGCAATGTGCTGGAGGATGTGACTTGCTTTGGCATAAGGATAAGGAAGCAGAAAGTGAAATGTATGAACTGACCAGCAATTGAAAATAGCCTTGAGCTTGACCAGAGGATTACTTCACACTGTCCTTACTGGAGATGACTCTTTTCCATAACAATTGTGGCCCAAGTTCAAGGCAATTAAACAGGCAGACAGCAACAGAATCTAATTTGTTTTGGCCTGTGTGACTGCCATAACAACTGCTAAATCAGTGTTTTGCTATCGTGATGTATGTCACTATTTTTTACATTATGTGAGATTTCTGTCTCCTTCAAAGGTACTACTACAACGGAATATATTTTCTTTTGAGTAAAGCTTCAAGAATGGCATGTTGAATTAACACCCAGCTCAGCATTCCTTCCATGCAGATTGAAATAGAAGTCCTGCATCTTCCCCTGGACTTCAGAAAAGCTCAGTGAAAGACATGGTGCATGCACCCATTCCCCCTTGCTATCCACTTCCTTTGAAAGGATGACAGCTACATCACAGTGAGTCAAAAATTTGAAGCCAATACTTGGCAGCCCAGCGGTATTTTCTTTTTTTTCTCTGAGCAGCGGAAATCAGGGATCCTACAGACATCACAGAATTCACTTTATTTCCCTTGCTGCTTGTGCTTCCTCTGTTGTTATCCTCTGAAGGCTCAGTATGACCCCCAAACACACCAGATACACTTTGTTGTTATTTTCAATATAAAACATCCATTCAGGGATTACTTGATGCTTCTCAGTGTTTATTCTCTACTCCGCCTACACGGTTCTCACTAAATGCAAGACAAATTGAGCATTTTCGGAACTGGCACTTCAGTAGAAGCATTTGTCAGTATCATTCCCCATGTTTAAGCATTTCAAAGTTAATACAGCAAGTGTGCATGACCATTGTGATTAGTTTGGGGCATATATTAGGAAGAGCATTAACACTTTTCTGTTCCACTCGATCAAGATTCAGTAGTCAGAGAGGAAATGATGAACAAAAAGTGTCAGAGGGACAGAGGGACGATACAAAGGAGAGACTTGAAATGGAAGCAGTGTAAGAGTGATGGTCTTGGCTGACCAGTTAGTCTATGAGATGCAGCTACTTGCTTCTATGTAATGTTATGCATCACTGATCTCCTCCTGCAGACGCACCCACTAAGCTGTGGTCATGCCCACCATCTTCCCACATTTCCCACCAGCTCTCCCGATGGCTTTAGTCCCATGTGCTTCCTGGAAGCCAATCCTGGAAAAAGCCCACCCCAAACTACCCTTTCTACACCCACACTCACAGGATATCACTTGTATAGTCGTCACATAAAATTCATGTTTTAGGCTGCTGTCTCTCTCCTGTTGATAGCAATAATTGAGTAAAATCATTTGACACAAGGCATAGCTGTGTAAACAAAACATGATCTCCTCATCTGTTATGTGTTTTGTGGCATCAGTGTGAACCAGCACTGCTGTTTATAATCAGACAAAATGCTTTACAGGACACTCACAAGGGTAAGGCCAGGGTTCTCAGAGGTGAGCACTGCTCCAGTGTTAGCCATTTATCACCACCGCAGTGGGGATGGAGGAAACATGCTGTGAATGCAGAGTGGTATTATGGGATCCTGTCTCTTGATGTTGCCAGTGATAAACATAATGCTTGAGGCCAAGTGTGTCTTCCGCCATTATTTAGAGGACTTTAAATTGTAATTCAATCCCTGTAGGCTGACCATGATTACTTAGTAAATGGGATGTTTACAAACAAGCATTCATATTTTCATGGGACAGATAAAGGACATCATTAATATTGTTCCCTTTATCTTTAACTAAACAATGTTTTATTTTTTTAAATAATATAACTCATATTACTTTTATTGCATCTGGTAATACGTGTAATTATAACAATGTTTCTTTGGCACTTTTTTTAAATTTATTATTATTTATCCATTATTCTGCGTAGTAATGCTGTAAAGACCCACGAAACTGTTTGTCTTTTTCTCTTTCTGTACCTACATCCATAAAACACAACTCTCACTTCTAGAAATGCAGAAAAATAACTTGTCAACCAGTAGTTTAAAAGAATAGCTTATTAATTGTAAATCTTTTTAAAATAACGTTTTGTTGTGAAACCTTTCTCCACAGTTTCTGCTGATGTACCAGTTGGAGTTGCATTGTTTGAACATTTTGTGTTTTTCGGTGACAAAAATAGATTAGAACACGGAATTATTACAAAAAGATGAGGCCAAAACAAAGAGGGACAAACTGTTCACGTGTGCTATTGCAGATTGCAATGAGTTTAAAAGAGCATCTGTTGCCATGCTCTGAAGATGGAGAGGGTGCTGCAGTGAATGAGAGCTGTTATGGCAAATGTGTCCTCTTCAGAGAATAGATTTTACATTATGTTATCTGTTAGTGTTCACAAATCTCCAAACATGACAACAAGAGCTCTGACGATCGAGAATCATTTTAAAGCCTAAAATATACACCAAATATGCTCACAGCAGACCTATTTTATGTATATAGAAGCATTAATATATGGATTTATAGGTGCTGGCTGTTGCAGCTTCATCAAGATGAGAGGTCTGAACTTCTGAAAGGATCAATTAGTAATTCCTCCTTGAACTAAAACAGCAATAAATGCTGTCAGTTGGAGCTGATTGCAGACCTTTTGGTCTCGTTCTTCAGCTTCTTGTCACTTATATCAAAAGGACACATTTGACTCACTTGTAAACACCCCGTTTCAAAGTCCCATTCCTGTTTGTGAGTGGTAGGGCAAAGCAGAAACAATATATCCTTCCAATTCTGACAGTCTTTCAAAAAAAAAAAAAAAAAGGGGGTTTCATGATCAGCACTAACAAAATGACATGCTTTCATCCATGCCACATCCTCCCTTGGTATGTCACTGTATCTATCTCAGCTTTCTTTTGCCCTCTCTCTTTTTTTACTTTTGGCAGGAAAAGACATTAAACATTTCCCCCCCTTTTTTTAAATCTTTGAAGGCTTGTGAAGACAAGTTGGAGAGAGCAGGTGTGCCATTTTTCTCCAAATGCCAACCTTCAAAATGTAACAGCTTCTCTGCACTGGAGAAATCACCTTTCCCTCAAAGGCCTAAACAGCAGCAGCCCTATCTTCAAGGTCTCTGAAATGAATGTTGTGAAGGGACATCAAGAGCATATCCTATACTGCATACTCAAGCTGCAGCATCTTGCAGTCAGCATCTTTTTTTTTTTTTTTTTTCTAATGTACAGATTTTCTCCATTTTTTTTCTTCTCTTTTGTAGTTATTATATGTTAAACTGTTATGGGAGTGTGAGTGAAATTATATTGTAATTAAGCTTTTTTCCACAAAGAGATTTTGATGACATCAAGCCGCTGCCTTCTACCCACTTAAAACGTTATTCTCACACTTCCTGGTAATAGGCTTGTCTCAGACACAAAAGGCTGAAGTTGACATGGACCTCATGATGTCAATGGTTGTTGGCAGGTTGATGGACAGCCAAGAATGGCAGGGTTGCCCCCGCTCTAGCTAATTAGCTCACAGAAGGAAATAAATGCAATTTTAGCAAGGCTAGCGCCAATTCCAATCCCTACCACAAACATGTTGATAGGCTTTTTACACCAGACTGGCCTTCTAGACAGGACTATTATCAGGAATTGGAGCCGGTTGAATGGGCACAATAAGCACAGATGGCATCAAGGGGTCAGATTACTTAAGCTAAAAAATGTATGACATGGTAATGGAATGCTAGATATTTGAACAAGAAAAAAACAATAATATAAATGCTCAATCTTGAAAAAGCTGGATGTAAGTGTGCAACATGTCCAGTGGAGAGATTAAAAGTGCAAAAAAATTGGGTTTCATGGGACCAAACATTTATCAGCTCAGCTTCCCACAGAAGTGGAAGCCAGACGACCCTGAAAAAGCAGAGAGCAGAGAGTCTGTTTAGTAATGGATGGAAGATTTTTTCTTTATATATTCGGTACACATAAACACATCAGAGCACACCTCGCTTGGGGGAGGCGACAGGGGCTGCAGAGAGTGTGTAGTGGCATAGAATTACCATGAATAATTAAAAGACTGGTGTGAGCATTCTGGTAGCTCTTTGATTGACTCTGAAAGCCCCAGGAAGAAATTGGCAGATGAGAGCAAACTGCAAAATGGCCAGCTCTTTGCTCTCAGCTCCCTGCCTAAGATTTGCTCGGCTAAAACCTTGAATCAGCAGTGTGCTGGGAGGTCCTTTTTGTGTCTGTCTGACCCACAGTGAGATCCACATTTTGCTCATCAAAAAAAGGAATAAAGAGAGAGAAAAAAGCAAACCAACATAAGTTCGCATGTGGGCACTGTAAGGTTTTTTTAGGGTTTCTTTTTGTTCATCTACTCATCGGTGAAATGAAATGGCTTACAAACTGTTGAAGATATTGTTTTCCTCTATGGATTGCAGGCGGCCATTTCATGCATTCTAGTCCCATATTCATAGCATGCAGTCACGTAACAGAATTACAAAAGAACAAAAATGGCTGACATATGTCACTGCCGAGGAGAGTGGCCCATGGGTGTCATCGGCAAATTTGCTGAGTGCACAGAAAGGAGAGGTCAACAGGGACTGTGGCTTGGCAGCAGCCCCTCACCTTCCCAAAGTGTCCGGATGTGGGCGGCATCCCATTACTCATCCATATCATTTTGCCAAGCAAGCACCAATGTCCTTAGATATGTGACATGAAGGCCATTCAGCTAAATGAAACCTGCAGGTGACTCATGTTGTTCGTTTATAGGCCAGTGACAATCACCAAGATGCTTCAGTAAAAACAGTTGCATAATGGTTGGATTTCTCAAGCCGTGTTGAAGCGTTGCTTTATATGTATGGATGTTGCAGTTTGCCTGAGGCTGATACTGTATGCAACAGGTTCAGTTAGGTAAAGATTTTTTTTGCTTCATTTGACCTCAAACAGTTCTGGAAGTTCCTTGTGATTTTGTTTTCTCTGTTGTCATTGTCATGAGTATTTCATTAAATCTGCTCACGGCCATTCCTTCTTTCAGATTTCTCCAAAGCCAGCATGAGAAAAGGACTGAACATTTCACATGTTCAATAAGTGGAAGATTCATTGTCACCATGGTTAGTGTAGGACAAAAGCTGTATTGTATGCTGTATCCATTCTGTATGCATGACATACAGGAAAATATTTCATTTCTCTCTGTGGCCATGGTGTAAAGAGCCACTAACCACTTTCAATATAACCTGGTAGAACATACTCGTCTATTCACAATTATCATTGAATCACAGAGAAATAGAATCAAAATCATGGTTAATCTGTTGGTGGTATTGTATTAAGTAACACAGTGATTTATCTGCCTTGAATGTTGCCTATATTTGATAATTTAACATGATTGGGAAATTCTGACCATATAATGGAATGTATTAATAATTTTAGTGTTAGGAAATGATGGCTCCTGCCGTATAAAATATGCATATTTGCCAATATCCTCTGCAATATCTTTTGCCATAATTGCCATAAAATGCAGTGAAAGTTTTCATTTAATAACTCTAAAATAAGTTCAGCTACAGTTACACCAAGTGAGCTTGAGTAACAGCTACCAGCAGATATAACACAGATCTCCCAAACATGCCACTCAACACAAAAGCTACATTCATTGACAAAAACCTTTAATGTAATGTCAGATGGCTGTCAGTGCCTACCTACCTGAATGCCTGACCTGAATTTCCTGTTTGATGCCCCTTTGCGTGATGTGAGAAAAATAGCTGGTTGCCAGGGAAGATTCTTCCTAGAAAAGTTGTACAGCGAAACACAATTTAGCCTTTTAAAGCATGTTTTGTATGGTATGGTATGTGCAGGGTTTCAAAAAAATGTTCTGCTGCTGGTGATGTCAACAGTTTCTAATTTGTTGGTGAAGAACATGCATATAAGTCGCCACTGTCCCTTCCTTCTCCTCCCCTCAATCATGTAACCGTTGAGCTGTCGTCATATATAGCTCAACAAACTACTGCTAAAATTACGTCAAAGCATTTGTTGTCCTGAGTCAATGTGTAGAGATACCACTGTTATTCGGGGAACCAACAAGTCCTCTAAAACCCCAAATTAGTTTAGTATTTTCTGATGCGCCCCACCCATGTCAAAGGTATAGATAAGTGTAGTATTTATCAGCAGTACATACACATTGAATAAATGGTGTAAAACACACTATAGTGTTGTTATAAGCAAACATAAGGACAGTAATCCACTATTTACAGTATGGGTGCTTCACAGTATTAGCTATAGTTGTTAACAAATACTGTACATTAGTAAGCACATATCTGCTTACAACTACATTATAATGTATTATAAACAATGTATCAAATATTTATATACTGCTTATATAGTACATGCTAAGTAAAGTTTTACCAGTTTGGGTAACATGATATGGTTATTGTTAGATAAGATAAGATAGACTTTATTAATCCCACACTGGGGAAATTCCTATCACTGTACGGGACAATTGCTGTAATGGTTAGGAAACCAACGTTGACTTGAAACTAGGGGTGAATCACATTCTCCGCTATAACAACGTCACACCATTTTCTGCTCCTGTGCTTGAACACACACGTCATCTTTTGCTGTTTGCAAAGGTCAACTACCCATACATTATCGGAAACAAAGGGAAAGGGAAAAGGATGCACAACACATTTCATTAGCCAAATACTGGGCATGGTCCCTATGGGTAACCAGTTTTACTTACAGAGAGATGTATGCAAGGGAAAGCACCATTTTTTGCCAATGTTCGGTCAGAACTTTATATTTCTACCGCTTTCTACTGAGGTGTGAAAGGTTTGAAAGAGAGGTATACTGATACAAGGGGGGAGGTGTGAATTGCTACATGTCACTGTCAGGGACACGTTATTTTTTCAACCTGTAGTATTTGATTGCGAGCATCGGTGCTATTGACTACCGTCAATTTCATACTCCCCTCCATATTACCCATGACCACAAAAAAAGCCTCTGGCAAAATATACCTTGAAAGTAGTTTTGGAGAGAATGGTGTGTGTGTTTCAGAGAGAAAGGGGTGATAGGCAAAGAAAGAGAAGAATAAGAGAGAGCACTGTAGGTATGCAGTGAAAGTAATGGTGCTGTTTATGGATTGGGGCTATTTTGTACATCAAAGTACACAGAAAATGAGAGAGAGAAATAGTGAGGGAGAGAGAGGAAGGGGAAAGTCTGCTGCAGGCCATTTGATTGTCATTGTTTCTCCTAGGTCATGTGGGAGTGCATACGCCTTGTTTTTAGTCTTTTTGTTTCCCTCTTCTGTTCTTCCTTTCTCCCCAGTAATATCAAGCAACACTGTTGAAAATGCTATTGACATAAGACTATAACAAGCACAGCTAGCTCTTCTTTGTTGTTTCCATGGATCAAAAACTCCAGATTGCTCTGTGTCCTGCCTCTCTCGGTGTCTCTCTAATATGCTGTGTGCGACCTACCCTTCTAAGCCTTTCATAATCATTTTAAAGTAGTCAGTCTTAATCGCTTCATCCCTCTCCTTAATCTCATCATACATATTCTTTAATCTCCTCAGAGAAATTCTCTGTCTGCATACACAGTTATGCTCAACGTAATCATTATGGATATATGGTCTAAATGCTCACGTTTCATTTTTCTTTTGGGCCTGAGATTTGATTTCATTATTGCTCACTAATCTGGCTAACCACCAAACATCTGTGCAGGTACCCACAGACACACACACACACACACACACACACACACACACACACACAAACCCAATTGATACCTCAACGTGCAAAGGATATGCAGCTAACTGTCCATTCCGCATAAAAGGTTAATTTATGTTTTAGAAATTATGGTTTCTAAGCCAAGTGACAAGTGCCGAAAGTCAATGGAAATCAACCAGAGAAGGTCCGTCATGCTTTGATGTAAATGTACACCCATGTTAATCACAAAGTCGCAAAATGGAGCCTCTTCCTTTTTTCTTGACACTCTGCAGAATGTCCTTCAGGTCTCCTTCCAGCGTCATATGTGAGAGCCTGTCCAAAGAGATTTGACAAGGGCCCTGCAAGGAGAAGGAAATAAAACCCAGAGAGATGAGGCAAACATATTAATCTTGTTAAGTTAAACGCCGACCCCCACCTCCTCTCTCCGTGCTCCTCAACTCTACTCCTCTCCCCATTCCACACCCAGATAATGTGCAGTGCTCACAGTGAAAAATCAGCTAATTTCAGACCACGACTCAGTCTGGCTTACAGAGGCTCTTAGGGTGGTGCTGAGCTCTGTGCTGCTCCTCCATTAGTCGCCCCCCCACCACTGTCTCTGCCTTTGCCGCTGTTTCTGTGTTTAACTGTGTCTCTGTCCAACACACAGTCACACACATTCAATCTTTTGTCTCTGTCTCGGCACACACACTTACAGGAAAACACTCACACACATTTATCTCGGCCCTTCATCCTCGGTCCATCCATGACCTTGAGATGTATGATGGATGCGGGTCTTTGATGTAAGTGAGTTTTAAGTTTTAGATTGACAGGGATGGAACATATTTGATTATGTTACTGAGAGAGAGAGAGAGAGAGAGAGAGAGAGAGAGAGAGAGAGAGAGAGAGAGAGAGAGAGAGAGAGAGAGAGAAGCAGTGGGGAAAAGACAAACATAAAATCACACAAATTACATGGAAAAAGAGAGGGGGAAAGATATGCTTCTGTAGAGAGTGTGGAGTTGATGGACAATGTTTCCCCCTTGTGGTGCTGGCAAGCAGGTAGGATGTATTTGTAGTATGTCTTTAAAACATAAGCTGAGCATCTGAGGAAACGGGTTGGAGTTTGCTAAGCGCAGTGATTATGTTCCCCTTGGGATATAAAAACGGCATGGAAATTAAACCATGTGTTAAATTCTGATCTCTCTGTCTGTTTATCTCCCTGACTAACCTTCTCTCTCTCTCTCTCTCTCTCTCTCTCTCTCTCTCTCTCTCTCTCTCTCTCTCTCTCTCTCTCTATCACTCTTTCTCACTCTCTTTCTTCCTCTTTCCCTCTCTCTAATACTTCCTCTTCATGAAAAAACCCGACCATCTTTAATTAGCATGAAAAGAAACATCAGTGTTACAGGTGTGATTCACACCATCCAGGAGCTTTCTGTCGGAGTTAGCCTCATCCCATGCAGGCTTGAACACACAGCCCTCTGCCTCTATCTCACAGCTGCAGCCCTGTTTGAACCATTTCAGAGGTTGGAGATAAGTAGGCTTTTAAGTTTTTATTTTTTATTTATTTAAATACATTAGACATATGAGTACCCTAACCCTAACCCTGAATCTGCCAGATATTTAATTTTTTTCTCATCTGTCAGTAGAATAAATTGGGAAATCGTATCAGTCATCGCTGGCAGATGTTGTACACCAAAAGAGAAAATGGCTTTTTGAATTTCACTTGAGTGACTGTTGCTGCCATTCCATGCTTTCTAGTGGTACAGTATATTGTCTCCACTGTAATGATATTATTCTTTAGCTTAAGTGGCCAGTGAAAAGCCCACATCGCTTTCATTTCCGGACAGATTTCCTTTTTACATCCTCTAGATCTTCTTGCTTCTGCAGGACAATGGAGGTCAGCCCACTAATGCTGACCACTATTTTTCAGAGGGCACAAGAGAAGGAAATAATATTTCAAGTTGCAGCCCATCTATCTAGGTCAATGGATTACATTGGGAAAGCATCCGAACTGATGTAGAGCAGTGGTACTGTGCACATACAAACTGACCAACAGACGGAAGGGAGACACGACGGAGATAAACCTTGTGTCACTTGGCTGTTAACAGTTGCTGGTGCAATGTGTGTGTGTGTGTGTGTATGTGTATTTGTGTGGGTGGGAGTATGTGCTTGAGTGCATGTGTGCGTGCATGCGTCTTTACCAAATGTACGAGCATATGGTCACCCTGTGACTGTAGAGCTGCCATTAATGCAGAACGGCCCTAAGAGCTTATACTCTGTGCGGCTTTCATTCTGCGATGCCTTGATGTCACTGCCTGTTTCTACCATTATGCTACTGGTTTTAAGCTCTTGATGCCACTCTACAATGAAAGATGAAGATTATTTCTCAAATGTGCAACAGAGATGGGGCAGATTATATTTGCGCAGATTTCTCTTCACTGCTGTAACTTAGTACCAATGCTCTCAGTTTCCCTGGCAGCCTAATGTTCAGCTGCATGCAGCTAAAAAGCTTTAGTTTATTCATGATATCAGAATGTGGCACTTTTCTGCAAGCTTTCTAAAAGGAGTTACATAACAAAACAACTGCAGTGCTAATGCTGCTAACATCAACACAAACAGTATTCAGTCAAACATTGAAGATACAACACGAGACTATAGCCTTATGAATACATGCTTTTCGGGGACCTCATATGAGGATTAACTCTGTTTTAGGTCGGCGAAAATCTGCTTATTATAGATAGCATCAAAGTGTCAGTCCTCCTGGAAAACTATAGAAAGATCAAATGGAGGCTAACCATTAAAACCACTGACAGATAACTAGGGCTGTGAAATAGGGCTGTCTGTATGTGTATTTATAGTGTAAGTACAGGGCATGACATTTTTCTGAGCAGTATAGATGAAAAGCTGAAAGGCTGTGTCTAACAAACTCCCAGCTTCACTGATTTATAAAACACATTCTCCCTTCATTATTACTTTATTTCTTATAATCTTTCAGATGTCCAGTTCCCATTGTTGATAAAACAGAATACTGACTACTAATAATTACTAATACATCAAGAGTCCAAACACTGGATCTCATACTTCTGGTTGGCTCCCTTATATATTCACAAGTAGTCAATAGTGACTCTATAACTGATTAGGACTTGCACATTTAGACAGGAATCTACTCCATCCTAAACAATTTGTGTTGAATCAATTTCAGGTCAAATAGTGTTAAAATGTGCATATGAAAATGGATGATTTTGAAGAGATGAACACTGGGAGGTGAGAGTGCAGCAGAAATCACACGGGGCATGACAGTCTTTAGCTAAGAGAGAAGCAAGAACCCTTTCAAGAACAAGTACAGGACAATAATTGGAGTACAAGTGCTAGACTCGCATTACCGGATCATGAGGGTAAGTGCTTGGGAGTTTGTGTGGTTGTGTGCATGTGTGAACAGTGAGAGAAGGCGAGATTAGAGACAGATAGAGAGACAGACAGATGACGATGGAGACACAAACACAGAGATAGATAGCCCTGATAGTTGGTGGATACCTTGAGAGGTTAAAGAAAAGGCAGTACCTTGACCTGAAACCAATGTTTCACAGCTGTTGAGAGAGAGAGAGAGAGAGAAGACAAAACCTCATGAGATGTGTCGAGGGTTAACAGCCAGCTGAATGCCCAGTGTGTGAGTGTCGTCTAACCGTTTACTCTCTCATACCTCCCAGAGATGAAATGATGGAAATTTTAATGTTGTGCCTCTCATTGCGTTGGTAATGATAGTGTTCATCCATATATAGCTGTTTCTAACAAAGAGATGAATTCTATCTTATAACCTAGGAAACCAATATTAGTCAACATAGCGCAAATGCACGTTACTGTATTTATTTTCATTCATTCACATTCAGCTCTGATGTAGTAAAATAAGTTTGTGCATTTCCAAGTAGGGAACATGACATTTATTCTCTGGCGATATTGAGAGTTTTGGTTGTTGATTAGAGAGCAAAAGAAAACATGAGAGCGGGAAACGGAGCAACTATAAAAAGAAGGGAAACTGTTTTGCAGGTATGTTTTTACAAAAAATATAGCATCTAAAAAAGAGACATGAGAGGAATCGTCTGTAGATAAACATCAAGGCTTATATGATGTCTTCCTTGTGGAGAATACTAAAAAGCCAGGATTTGACTAGATGTTTCTATGACAGCAACTTTACTTGAGAAAAAAACAATTGGTGTTTTTTAGGGACTGAGGATTTCATTTTTAACCAAGGACAGGATACAGAGAGAATGGATGCCATAAGACAAATATTGTATTTGGTGGGTTAGTTTTCGGGATTATGTAGGTGCAACACTGCTTCCTAAAAATATTGTATGCAGATTATTTGCATTAGCAAATACATTTGCAAGGAATTTAACACTACCCATATTATGTTTGTATCGGCGTAGTGAGGAAGTGTTTATATTGAACATTTCTGCAAACCTATCTGCAAAACGTTTACCATCAACATAGTTCCTTTGTTTTCCCTTACAATTATTAACACTTTCATGGTAATATTGATGCAATTCTAAGCACTTTGTTCAGGATATATTGTGGTCTTGGTTGGAATTGAAAAGTCAATGCTGACTTAAAGCATGAGAACCGTTGTGTTGCCTTTGCCAATATTTAACCACAACCACAGATTTTCTCCAACCTTAATCCAGTATTTAAACTTGCAATAACATTTCTTTGTCCACTTGGACAGAAAAAAGCTGTGAACACAAAATTGACATAGCATCACCTCATATGACTCACTTGTTAGAAAACAGTTGCTTTTAGCTTTGTTTTTGGTCTCTACCAGTTCCTGAGAAGGAAATGTTTGGCTCTTTAGCTGTTAAATGCTCCATTATGTTCACCAGCTAGTTGCTAGCTGTGTCTGAAAACAGCTGCCTGTTGCAGCAAAAAACAATGCTATGGGTGTGGTGAGACTGAATCAAAAACGTGAAGTTGTGGGCCGCACAGCTAAACAATGAGCTGCAACTCCATAAAGCCGAGGTATGTTGCAGATTCAGGTGATAATTTTCTGTAGGTTCATCAGTAAAAGTGACCCCTGTCACATTGTAGCATTGTTTTTTTACGTTGTTATTTCTAATGTTGTTATTATTTAAAAAAAATCCATTATAGCCACTAAACCTAACAGCAAATGTGCAGTATATAAGTCTTCCCAGATTGGTAAATAAATGTTGCCAGTGAATGTAACCCTGGCAGCAATTAATTTTCTCAAAAAGGTGTTTGCTAAACAAACTTTCAGTATATAAACATATTTTGTAGGAGTTAGGGTTGAATGTTGAAATGTACTGGGTGTTTTTAAAGATGTGATGCAAAGGAAACAACAATTGTAAGCACAGAACCTTTAGCACATGCCAGTCCAGTGGAGCCTGGCCTTTATAAACATTACAAATTTCAGTTCTCTGAATGAACCGAACCTGTCAAGTTCCTGTTCACATCAAACACTACTAACAAGGATGCTAATTTGTTGTAAAAGGCCACAAGGCTTGTTGAGAGTGTCAGGGAGACAGGTAGAGTGGGAGAGACAAAGAGAGATGGACTTGAAATTGCAAGGTGATGGCACAGAAAAAAAATAAAGACCAAAATAAATTATGGTCATTTTGCCATTGAGAAAATGCACACTTACTTCTTGCTACCTCATAAGAAAAATGCATATAAGTCAGAGGTGTGTACATGTTTGTCATTATGGCTAACATACGCTGACTGAAGTTTGTTCCAAAATATCACCAAATACAGGAGAACATTTTAAGAATAATAAATCTTCTCTTGCTCCCCTCCCCAGTCCAAACATTTTACTAGGCTTGTTCAAGATGAACTGCGCCTCGCCTGTAATGTGGACGAGAGCAGGCGGCGGCAGCCGGGGGCGGTGACAAAAACCACGGTCAAGTCGGACAGTTTTCAGCCGTTTCCAGCAGCCTTCAGGCTGAACAGGAAGTCACAGAAACACTCGCATCCTGTTAGGTCCGATTCCGATTTAATAAAATGTTATCAGACCCATATATCAGTTCGTACAAAGTCTCCAGTTGTTTTTATTATGACAGAGTAGCTGTCAAAATGCTCTACATGCGATCTGTTGCGCATGTTAATAAACAGACTGCCCTGGGTCCGCCTGGGTCTTGCATTCGGTGAAGAGCAACTGCGCTGCCTGCCTCTCAAAACTTCGGCCGCCTTGATCTCGTGAGGTTACCGTTGCCTACATTTGCATGACGTCAGAGCAAGTCGGGATCAAGTCGGACACAAATCTAACCGGCATGCATTGGACAGCGATCGCCGGTGATCGATTCTGCGCAGGCCTGGCTCATCTCGAACGAGCCTAGTGTGTTGTTAGACACTGACTTGAATTATACTAAATAAATTGAATGGTTTTATATACTACTATGCAATCATGTTATATGATTGATATTGACAGAACATGTTTAATTATTTATTTTAGTGTCCATAATTTACGAATGTCTTGTTCCATTATTTTTCCTAGGCCTTTGTGTGCTCCTTGGCATTATACAGTGGATCCTTTCCCTGTCATGCCAATGAAGCAGATTGAAACTGAACTGAATTGGGAGAGACAGAGATGGAGATATTGATAGATTGATAGAGCTACTGTCTCTCTCTCTCTCTCTCTCTCTCTCTCTCTCTCTCTCTCTCTCTCTTTCTCTCTGCATGCTGAACTTCATCAGCTGACAGCTGAAGTGAAGGATTATCATAATAGCCAAGCACTCCGCACCATGGAAAACAAAAGAGTTTACTCTTATACAGCTTACCTGTCTCAGTACATGCTCTCAAAACAAATGCGGTATCTCAGTTCTCCTTTTTTCTGTCTGTCTCCCCCTCGCTCTCTCTGTCTCGCTCTCTCTCCCTCTCTCTCTGGTACTTTGTTCCCTTTTTTCCTTTTCTCTCCTTGAAAACCCTTTGTTTGCCTAATTCTCTAAGTGATTATACCATTGGATATTGAGTACGGAAACGGAGCCCATCAAACTAAATGTTTGAGAGATCACTGTTCACAGCTGTACTGCTTGAATTAAGTGCCTTATTTCCCAAGACAAATAATTAACAATGTATTATTTCTTTTGGTGTACTTGAGACAAATAGCATTTCAGGAGCCACACAATTTTACTTCCACTGTGGTTTGATAAAAGAAAGCACACACTTGAGATGATTAAAGACCAAGACCTCTCTGGGTGCGCATTAATTAGCCATATCAATTTTGCCTCGGATTGTGATCACCTTCAGTGTTCAGTCTGCTCTTGCCATGTTAAGGTGCAATATGAATCCATTTGTATCTTCAGTGGTAATACAGTTTGAAACAGCCTTGCCTTGAAGACAGCTTTTCTAAAAATCTCTTTGATGTGTTTGCACTAGATTTTATGATTAGCAAGACTTTTTGGAGGCTGGAGCGCTGAGATAATTGATACTTAGAAATTGACCCTCAAGATGAAAGTCACTGATACAGGATAAAAATCCTCTGAGCTATCCTCTACACCGCAAAGGAATGACATTGTCCTCATCTCCAAAAAAGATTTGGTTGGAGGTCAATATGGAATCTTTGATTGTTGGTTTTAACGTCTAAATTGTCAAGTCAGTCATTGCCTCTACATGAAGCAAAGTCATGTTAGGTCTCTATTGATAAGGGGCATTTCTCCTAAATCTTTTCGACTTATCTTGGTAAATCATACATTTCTACAGGCCCACTGGGTCTGTACACATTGTACTGTACAGATAGAAACACAAACAACAGGGAAATGGAAAATCACACTTATATGTAACCACAGTAGAGATATCATCCTATTGTCCATTTACAGTATTCCATTGTTTTGAAAATGTCAGCATATTTTTTCACATAAACAAAAGGCAGTGGAGCCCATTTTTGCAATATATATACTGTGGTGGATAAGGTGGATTGCCTCTTTGTGAGTGCAATCATATTGCAGAAGAAGTGGGGTTTCACTGTGCTGTATGTGGCTGACATTTCACAATAAACAAACCAGAATGTAAACGGGGAGAGTAGCTGTTGATAAGTGGTTAACAGTTACTACTTTGATCAAGACCCTGTAATGAGTACACTGACACTGCACAATTGT
Organism: Sander lucioperca; assembly: GCF_008315115.2. Lineage (NCBI taxonomy): Eukaryota > Metazoa > Chordata > Actinopteri > Perciformes > Percidae > Sander > Sander lucioperca. Next base: position 30,411,713 of record NC_050175.1, read on the forward strand.
TTTGTTTTTTTCCATATACAGTGCGTGTGTCACTAAGTACCCAAAATATAATGTATATCTGTAGGATGCCTGAGTCTGATCTTTGCAGTTTGTTAACTCTCCATATTAAAAGCCATGTATTGCAATGAGTCAGTTTGAGTCAAAGCAGAGCTCTTAGTGTATTATTCCAGATCTACACAGCTTTTTACAATGAAACAACCTTTGGGGAATATGACAATCCCTCCATAGCCAGCGGTGTGGGAGTGACACTAATGATGCTCAGCTGACAATGAGGAATGAATTGGCATGACAAGACAGGTTTTACTAGATTCAAAGCTGATAGGTATGCATGTGCATACTGTACAGACAGACAGACAGACAGATGGATGGATGGATGGATGGATGGATGGATGGATGATTTAAAGGGAATCCTCTATAGAATATTTTCTCTTATTATTCTGTTTCTTAACCGTATTAGAATGACTTGCAGGTCATGAGTCTGACTGCCTTTTGATAAAAATTTTGATTAAAAATCTTCATCCACTTAAGACAAAGTAGAGATTTTATCATCTACTGTATTTGCTCAAGTGATATTAAAGGTAGGGGGAAGTCCTCTTGAACCACTGTCATTGAATCAGAGTTTCTGGAACCAAAAAAAAAATAAAAAAAATCCATGGAGAGATAGAGATAGGTGTGAGTCTCATGGATGTGTGTTCTCATATTAAGCCCGTCTGAGGATGTGGCTACTTGTCAGATCAGGTCACTTTAATTGATTTATCTGCTTGGCACAGCTGTGTGGGCACTACAATCTATCTTGCTTTAGAATGCAATTTGACTGGCTGTGTTACAACAGCTCCGCGACAGAAAATCAATTTACAGCATATATCTATGCATATATAGGTATAGGTAGAGAGGTTGGACAGCATATATATCTATGCGTAATAGGTAGGTTTACGTAGGTGGATGGATAGATGGATGAATGGATGGCTAGATGGATGTCTTTGCCTTGACTTATATGATGATCATAAACTGTCAGCCTGGGATGGTGTAACCAGTATTTTGGGAGGGCTCTTTCCTTTGATTCTCTGACTGGCACATACTGAACATTTTTGCCTATTGCTTCTGAAGGTCAGACAATCTTCTGCTACCATACACTACACTTACTTTTTATTTTCCTTTACCTCAATCATTCCTATCTACAACTGAACCTGCCAAGGTGAGAAGTATTATACACATCACTACCCTTCAAATACAGACAGCAGCAGGGAACTGGTTTGCTGCTGGATAGAGACAGAGCTTCACACAATGTCTCAGGAGAAAGTCATCTGAATTCATCTGAACATGGATTTCTCTCTTTTTTGTGTCTTTTCACACAGTAACTTGTATCAAAGTACCTGGTTTCCGAAGTGCCTGTTGGAATGCCTACTGTACAAAAGAGATCTGCCGATCATTGTTAGCTTTGTATCAGCTATGACTATTTCTTAGGATAAATGATTCAGAAAGCATGCTTGATGACTGTTCTTGAATCTCTTTTATTGACACCTCACTTACTGTATAGAGCCTGGCCCATACTGGATTTATCATCACTATCTCAAAGTGATATCTGGAAGTTTTAAAAATATGATAATTATATCAGCCAATAGCAATTTTTATTTTAATATAAACACATTGCAAAAACTAACAATCTTGATACATCTGCAACAAGCTAATGGGTCTAACTCTACTTAGGCTACGTAAAGCAAAATTTGAGATTCATTCCTACAACTCCATCTACAGTATGATGCATGGCTATTATTTATTTATGTTTCGTGATGTCTATATAATTTTTTTCACTACTCCATCAAGACACAGTTTAGACATAATCTAAATCAAGATTTGTAAATGTCTTAAAAAAATCTTGAGATTTTATATACAACATATTCAGTGTTGCTGAGTGCTACAAAGATTTTCAATCCATTGAAGCCTTCACCAAACATGTATATGGTAAGTGAAATTGTGGCCATTATACAAACAGTGGACATACTATAACATGGTGTCTACTGTGATTAAGTACAGTATAGGCACTAGCTAAAGTAGCAGAAAGCAATGAAATGTGACTATATATATACCTTAATACATAATTACCATAAATCTGCCAATATTAAAACCAAGGTTTTATTTTTATTTTTTATGTATTTGATAATGCTGGATGAATGAGATATTTTCATGTAAAACATATTTCCATTTTAATTATTTCAAAAAAGAAAAGAATGAGAAAAGCTTTACTGTAAGCTATCATTTACGATTGCTACATGGACTATTTGTACTATTTTTGTTTGTTGTTATGTCATGGTTATTAGGTTGGTGTGATGTGATAAACCCAGCAGATTTTAAGTCAGAATGTATAGATTGATACATAGCATAATTTGTACAGGCTATTTTAAATACATTTTACTACATGCTGCATTCTACTGTACAACCTTGGTAATCTAATTCAACTGCTGCACAGTTGGAGTCAGACTTTAATATTCGGATTTACTAAATAGTTTCATAAAAAGGTAACAATGAAGGATAATTAGTGAACAGGGAAACCACCCTTATTCCCTACATAATATCAGGGTCACAGAAAAAAACAAATCCTGCTGTATCTTCCTCTCTGGCTGATGATGGGATCGATACGATAATGCGAATTACAATTTCACCATGTGGAACAGATGGATATGGAGAAGCAAAGAACAGAAGATTCTTCTATATTTCAGTGCAATTTCTTAGCATGTATCTGTGTAATTTCCCTGGAGCTTGGTAGACCCGTCAGTGTCCAGCTTGCTCTCCCCCTTCATTGCACTCACAGGGTGTTCCCCCATACACAATAGATAAGCTTCTGGCTTTGTCCCTCTGGGGCTTTTTGATTCACTTGAAGGGAGCCAGAACAGACACCGCAAGCAATGGCAGGGCATAGCATGTCCGTGCAGACTAAACACACTCTCTGCAGAATTCATCTTTGCTTTAACTGATCAAACAGCTCAGAGGATGTAAGGCTACTTATGAATAGTATATAAGTTCACTATATGGATTGAACATTGTGTTTAGATGAGGAATACAATGTTTTAAAAGCAGTCCTTTTATTGATGTTACTTGTTTACTTGTTCAGTTATTTTTGTCTGATTTGATTATACAAAAAAAACCACTTGGGTTTAGTTAAGAGCTACTGTATGATGGGCTCTACAGCAAGTAAGAAGTCTGTGTTTTTCTGTGCATTTCACTGTGCTGCCTTTGAAATAAAAAGGCAATGAAAGAAGGGAAACAACAGCTACAACTAGAAAACAGCTTTAAGAAATCTGTCTCATTATAGCAATAAATTGCAGTGGCTCACAAAGCAAAAAAAGCAAAAACAGGCATAGGTTTGAAATTCCCAAGCTTGTTTGTCTTGCTGAGCGACCTTAATTTTGTTGTATCGCCCTCATGCCTCGTGGTTGATACTGAGCGAGATGAATCATTGTAAAATATGAGCCAGATCAGCTGATTGTTTCCTGGAGGTAAGAGCTTGTAAGACCGCTGGTAAATACACCCAAAAGAGAGCAAATCCTCTGAGTCAAAGAAGAGTAAAAGCAAGAGACAATTATACTGTAGAGAGTTTGGGGGAGGAGCATGTTGCACGTTCCTCTCCGATTTTGTGATTCCTGTTAGAATATTCTATGTTTATGTGTGTGATTTTATGATTATAAGGATTTGAAATTGCTTTTATTTCTAGGTGAAAGGAAGGGAATATATAGACGAGTATAGATTAATAAACCGAAGTAACATTTTAGGATATTTTCTTGTTACATTAAATAGTATGTGATTAGCTATCTAATGGACCACACATTTTGCCAGCCCTTAATCTCCTGCCTGTCATCGAGATCATCTAAAAGTGCTGCGAGGCTGACCCACCATCCACAGTGTCTATCAGAGCAAGATCTTTGCAGTTGTAGCACATTTCTGAGGACAGCTAATACCCTCAGTACAATCTGTGGGTTTCTGATAATGGCTTGTAAAATCTTTTATCTTGACATAAGCTGGCATATGCTGAGTGGCTGCACATGTTTATCTTAAGGCAACAAAAGCAAGGCCAAAACATGTAAGGTAATCACTTCAAAGACCTTTATGCTTGACTCCAGCGTTAGATCCTGTTTTCTTTCTAATCAGCCGTTGACCGTTAGGGCATTATGTGCATCTAAAATTAGTTTACAAGATGTTGCTACAGTATGGTGGGAGAAGCAAATTGGGTCTTTGCTCCTGAGATATGTTGTGGATGAAAATAAGCTTTGTAAAGCAAGCCCTAAATTAGTCCAACCTTTGCTGACCTTCCCTTGAATAGCTATCTGAATACTGGCAGGAGTAATGACACAGAGACTCCTAGTTATTTTACACGCCACACCCAAATGAAGGCAGGCAGCATGTTTGTGTAGACATAGTTTGTGGATTATGTCTTTGCCTTCATCTTTGGACACTCTAAAAAACAATTAGCTTATCTTAAAATTGACTCACTAGCATATCTCATCTGGATGGTAAAAAAGGTTCAACCTGCCAACACACTTTTAAAAGAAAACTTTGTTAACCAAGCTTTGGTTTGATTGTCGCCAGGCAAATACTGCAAATGATACTATTCCAGGATATGCTAAAACAACCAGTGCCTTTAAAAAAAAACCAAGCCTTTCTTTCCTGTAGCTCTTGGTAAGGTTCTCTTGAACAGAGCGAGGGACGAAAGACAGACAAATGTGACAGGGCATGAACCTCCCCTGTTGAGTAATGAAATTAAATGACAGCTCTTGAGCGAGGAAGGGATGCTGGGAGAGAGAGAGCAAGGGAGAGGAGTGGGGGGATTTTGTCCAGCCAGGAAATTGAAGCCATCACAAGCAAATTGAGTTCAGGTCCTTTTGGTGGGCAAGAGCAGACCAATCAATTTGGCCTACTACTCAGTGCCTGTCAGCCTCACAGAAGGACACCTTGGCATCCAATAATAAGAGCACAGTAAACAACTGAAGCCCTGGCTCAGTTAGTCTCAGCTAACAGCTAGCTATCCATAGTCATTTCTCCTCAGGGGAAACAAATATATAACAGTAGTGTGCATTGTTCTCATATGAGCTGAAGAAATTGTTGCATTGCAGTGTGTTTTTGTGGACACTGGTTAATGGCTGCCAAGTTAAAGCCTGGACCTATTCCATGATTGAAGAGAACAATGCTTGTCATATAATGAAAAAATTTAATCTTTCATCTTTGTATCCCTCACTTCTCTTAGGACTCAAATAAGGTAAAGAAAACAAGACACAATCTCTGTCAGTAAATTAATCCTATCAAGTCTCTCTAGGTTGGAACCACATTTTAATGAGCCTTGTTTGGCCTTTCCCTTTTGCTAATCTTTGGACAGTGACACAACATTCTTGCTAATTATCTCGATTACACAGCAGGAACGCACTACATCACAGTTCTGAGGCAACAGTCGACTAGGGATGGAATCATACAACCCCAAAGGCCTAATTATCTCTGTTGGTTCCCAATTAATCCATTAAGTTGTTTTGGCTCAGCTGCAAAACCTGAGGCACCATTTTATATCCCAATACATTGCACCATCACACAGCCATGTTACGTGGGCTTTTGTTTTGTTACAATTCACTGTTGATACTGGAATGCTCTGCCCTCTCTTTTACCTCCAAACTGTCTTACACAGACATGTCCACAATGAGTTGAATTCATACAGTACCCTTTTCACAGAATATTCTCAGTCAAATAATTAACATTTACAGTAATCCAAAGTAACCCACATTCAAATTTGAGGACTCCATGGTTCTGCAGAAAATGCCACTCCAGACTAGACTGGGTAAACCCAGCCCGATCTGCCGGCGATTTGATTTCGCCCTGCAGTTCAGGCTGTAAACCTGTACGTTTATCTATCCTGCTTACGTTACAAATTTGCGGGAACCAATCACAAACTGGCTTATCCACCTGGTGTGCTATTGGCGGGTTTAACACGATGACGATAGAGAACCGACCAAGCAGCTTTTTGTTTACATTCAACAAGTCGGCCACCGAAGCGCAGCACTCCATGACAGCAACCCGTTGATGCCGCTGTCGCTGCTATGTCACCTGGATTGTTGGTCTGATTGGTTGAAGGACTATCCAATTGCGTACAGAGTCATTTGAACTCTGCCCGTTGATCATGCCTCTTGTGCAGCAGAAAATACAGAGCAGACTCCCCAGACTAATGTTCAATCTTAAAAGATTGAGCTTGGTCTGGTGATAGCCAGACTAACTCCAGATGCTTTTATTCTGATTGTAGAACTTGGTGTAGCTTCCCAACCTCTCAGCTTCCTGCCTCTACTGGCTTACTATGATGAAGTTGCTGGGCTTACCATATGTAAAACTGCACTGATGCTATTGATGGCTTGCAAAGCAGTCAATAATCGTTTATGCGATAAGCCACTGGACTTGTGGGGGAGGCTGAGAAAAGGCTTCAGGGCCAAGGCGGGTTATGAGATTCATGGTGATACAGACTGCCGACATTAAGTTTGTTTACACGCTGCCAGTGAGCCATTTGAGTCAGCTCTTGTGAATGATTGTTTGAATATCGCAGCTGTCTCTTTAAACTAATATTGTGACTTTCATTTTACGTTTTCTTTTTTCTCCCTTGGTCCTGTCTGTCATCCCCATTTTCCTCACACCAATATTGTCTTTCTCCCCTTGCTGCACTGTCATAAATTGGTAACAAGGGATGGTGAGAGGAAAAAACAATATACATCACTTTTTTATATGACGCCAGTGCTGTTTCCCAGTTGGAATATTATTTGGCAGGTTGTAGGAGAGTCCCAAGTGAACACATGCAAATTCACAAACACTTATATACCAGTAGTTCTGAGTCTGTGCCATTTAGTTTTCTTTTACGTGGATGGGGAATGGAGGTACCTATCTTTACAAAAAACAGCTGAGCTTGTGTTACAGCTTATGTAACTGGCAGACATCCTTGTTTTTCTCTCTCTTGGGATTTTATTACTAGATGAGTAATACGTTATTGCTCCAGGATATTCTTCAACAGCAAACATTATTTTGTGTGTATATCCATGACTTGGAAAGCAAATCACTTCGTGCCAAACTGAAAATATTATATTTATTATACGAGAAGGAATGACACCTTCGTATTATGGGGATGCGTGACAAGCCTGAAGCCTTTACCAGGAATGCTGCATCTGACTTACTCTGATTGTGGGATTTTTTTTAGCATTATGTGCTGGTTTTTAAATGGGTCCCTTTACTTTGTAATACAGAATATCTGAGGCCTGTTCAAACTGTCACACTAAAAATGCTGTTGAGTTGATGGGTAGCAAGGTTGCACACCGATGATCTGTCATCCTTATTCACAAAGCTTAACTGACACTGCATATTACTGCGTATTACTGCAATCCTGCAGTTGTCCCTGCTGGCTTGTCTTACCCTTACTGTGCTATTTATCTATCAGATATGACTTTACCCATCAAAGTCATGATCAAGGGAGCCTCCAAATATTTAAATTCAATTTTCTTTCTACTAGATTTCTAACTGAAGGTAACTTAAAACTAGAAAAAAAGGCTATAGAGATTAGTATGCCAATGGGAATGATGATGAGAGAAGATCAGCAGTAGAGTACATCAATCTCTCTGTGCAACCTGACCACCGGCATAAAAGGCATGGCCGTCAAAAGTAAGCCTTTCTCCCACTGTGGGAAATCAGGGCATCCTGCCTCGGGCTGTTGGTGTAAGTACTTAGACTACAGAAGCTGTGGCCGAGCGTGTCACAAAAGAAGTGCATAGAGAAAGAGAAAAGTAACCAAAGAAGAAAACAAAATGGAAAGATGGAACATGGGCAGTAAGATCATAGAATTTGATGCTGATAGTTAGGATGCAGCTCCATGACAAGAGTTCTGAAACTTTATAGAGGTCTTGTTGACAAGGTGTAGAAGGTATGTGTTGTGTTCTGCATAGTGTGGCACAAAGTATGTTTTAGTTTTTTTTTTTTTTTTTAGACAGGACCAAAATAACTATTTTGAACCATGTTTGAACTGCTGTAGTGTATGTTGTGTTTTAATCACATGCTAATCAAGCACATTTTCAGAAACTAGAAGAATTTAGGTTTCAAATGAAGCCTCATACATGCATTTTGGCCTTGCAGTTCTTCTGTTATAAGCTTTTCCCTTTGAGAAAGGGAAATAGACGAAAATCAAGCAAAAAGGTGGATTTGAACAGGTTAAGTTACAGATCTGTTTTGTTGAGGCTTTTTTTAAGAGTTGTTCATATTTTACTGGAACATAAGTCAGCATTGCTGCCACTGTACATTACTTTATTTAAGGGGACCCTACTGTGCAGCTAGGCCAGAAACGGTGGGGAGGCTTCAGTTGAACTAACAATAGACATGGTTGTTCTCTACAGGAGATCTTGAGAAAGCCTTACTTATTGTTCAGTGGAGAACTTAGCAGCATGGAAAATGTTGTATATTTAAAGCCAACTGTCAAACCAAGAAGCAACATCAAAGTTTAGTGATTAACCAGTGACGTCTAACCAAGAGGCCTGTCCAGCTGAAAAATGGAGCACCAAGGATACAGTATGTATGGATAATAAAGTGTCAATGTTGGATGTGTCTCTAGTTTGTAGGAGTTTTGGACATGACCAAGTGGGAGGTGACTGCAACCTCTGGTACTAGGATTATTTTGAAATCCAGCGGTAAAATGAGAAAACAACACTACTGTACCACTTTAGCTTTTCCTAGCTTTGTTTCTATATCAAACAGGGATAAGCGGACTCACTTTGCCAGACCTTCATCCACAGCAGTCTGGAGGAGGGTCTGGCGAGTCCATACAGCATTCCAGGATGGGAGAAAAATGTGCTCTGGTTTATTTGCATTTCTTTAAACCAATCACAATTGTCTTGGGCGGTGCTAAGCATCGTACGGGGCAACGGCGCCTCTGCAAAATAGCCTTGGGAACAAACTTGTTTCGGTGGAACGTGTACGTTCAAAGGTTGTTTTAGTCCTGCAACAGAAAACTCAGATTGGACAGATAGTCTGGCTAGCTGTCTTTGGCTTTACCCTGCAGAGATCTGAGGAGCAGTTAACCATAGTCCTCATAAATCGACCAGAGTTTAGAATGCCAACACAAAGGAAGCCCAAGGCAACGGACAGCCGGCCTAAATGCAATCCCGGAAGTGGAACGTCTTGTATATAGACTAGGTTTAGGCACCAAAACTATGCAGTTAACTTTAGAAAAAGATCATGGTTTGGATAAATATCAAGGACTTATGTTACATTACTTCCGGTTACGCACGTGACAAAGAACGTGACAAAGTTCAGTTTGTTCCATGAAGTTACAAATAAAAAACTCGCTGTTTACTTTCATTTCCAAACAGGACTTGAACCCCAGTCTCCTGGGTAAAAGTCCTGTCTTTGTTTGACCTTTACCTCTATATGCGGAATTTGGTGCTATACTTTGTCACCTACTTCCTGCTTTGCTCCTGTCATAATAACTATGGCCACTAGAGGCCACTGCCACTATAAATGTAAATATGAGATGTAATTGCTGCTTTAAAGCTCCATTGTGTAATTTTTTTAGTTGATTCTTTTTTGAGTTGATTCTTAGCACAAATATGTGCTCATTCATGTGTAATTGCTTCCACTAACTAATCAAAGTATTCTTGTATGCATAGAATCTGCCATTCAGAATCATTCAGAATCGGTTCAGAGTCGCTCCAATGTATTCTACCATGTTGCGACTCCGTCTTTAAAATACATTAGCCAAAGAGGGACATACCTTCGCGTTTCGCGCTTTTACACTCACTGGCACTGTGACGAATGCCAGGGAGGGGGAGGAGAAGATTACTCAGCGACTGCCGGCAGATTTGAAAGCCGGTTGAAGATGGAGCGCCTATCTAGGACATGTAACAGAGGCGCCAAGGAAGTTATAAAGAGAATTAAAACAACAACGCGACAGGAAAAGCAACAAGACCAAAGTTAATATTGGAGTGGCTTTTCCAAGATGGAAAGACATCATAAGGAGGAAGGATTTTAAAAGGGACGCCGAAGTTGCCTGCTTTCTTCTTGACAGGTAATTCTGCCTATTTGTCGAAGTTTTATAGTTGCTTGGTTGCATGGTTGTGCATAACACTAGAACGTCGTCTGAGGATACTTTTCCTCGCGTCAATGATGAAAAAGGATTGTCTACCTTGTAACATAAAAGTAATCATATGTGTCATGATTTTCCTGGCAGACAACTCACGTCATGTGCAGTTGTAAAACAGACTAGCTGGAGATACTAAGAGCTAATTTCAGTTTCATTGACGTTGTTCATAATGCTCAGAGAAATATATTAAACACACAAACCTCCGTTGCTTCTCTCCTACGCTGTAAACATTGCCTTACACTATTAATCTCATACAATATACAGAATAACAATAGCACTGATACTTTACTAACATTAGCTTGCATATGTTTGGGAACCTGATAGCTGATGTTGAATGAAATGGTACCAAAATAACGTAAAACTATTATTACACTGGAAGGAACTCTCACAGATGAAGTCGTACTTCTTGTAATAATACGGCCACCGTAGGAGTTACGACGCGCTCGGAGTGGGAGGGGATAGAAAGTAATATTCAGTTGGTGTCATATACAATTTCACCGCTAGATGGGAGAAATTCTTACACAATGTAGCTTTAACAAACAACTTATCTTGCACTTGGTCTTCATCGGTTGGGATATTGATTTAGTGTTTTGAACCTAAAGAAAGGATAACAAAAGATCTTAATGGGAGCCAGCTTAACAAAACAGATAATATATGGACCTCTACAGTGGAAAATGTCTTCTGGTCTATTACTATTCATTTCCTTTACATCTCTACAGTATGTCTCTCATGTTCTCATGTTTTTTTTCTCTCTCCTTTGATAATGTGCAAATCTAGTCTCCATCTTGCTGCACGTTCACAATAAAGGTCAGAATAAAAAACATCATTTCCCTCCCTAACCCTAATCTAATGCTGAAAATTGCCCCTTTGCAACTGTACGTAAATATATAATGCTGCTTTGGTCTACATTTTGGATGAATGGTTTTCCATCAGTGAAAAAAAAAACACACACACAGAGAGAAGTGTTCCTTTTCTGTCACAGTCTCCCAAAATGCAAACAGGCAGGCGTTCACATACAAACAAAAACAAATTATGCTCTGCGACACACTATCCACCACAATGCATTATGCTAGCGCCTTACTTTCACTAGAAACTGTTGGAGGGAAATTGCTGGCTGCTTGGCAACAAAAGAAATGGAAAAAAGGTCTGGGTGATTCTTATTTTCCAGATGATTAGTTGCATCAGAAGTAATTGTTGGTAAGATCATTGACCATAAAATTAATTACTAAGGCTTGAGCTTTTCCTCATTGTGACTGTCCTCTTAGAAAAAAAATGAAGTTTCTTATTTCCTGATGGGTGAAATGGCAAACAGCAGGTGTGTATGGTTGATTTACAAATCCAAGGCAATGTGATGAGGATTACTATGAAGAGGCTTTGAGTGTCAACAATAATTGATGCATTATAAGAAAATGGTTCTGTGCCATACAGTATACCTATGGATTGATATGACAGTATGTGTTCATTGTATTGTTATATGTGCATGTTTTGTGAAATACTTTTTCTCACCTGCTTTTATAGTATAAAAAAAAAAATATGTGCAATCCATGCATTGTACATCCATTATTGCAGTATTGTTTTGTAGTTGAAGCTTGCCAACTAACCCAGGCATGACATCCTTTTGCAGTCTTTTCTTATAGCCAAAATAAAAATCGCATAATATTTTATTCAATCCAGGGACAAGCACAGTAGGACAGTCATTTAATAAAAAATGCTAACCTACTCACAAATTGTGTCCAGTTTTCACACCAACTCAAACCACATCATTTGAAACATGATGTCCTTTTATACATTGAACACATACAAAATACACTCATCTCTCACAAGCATGCATGTACATGCACAAAACCACAAACATGTTGTTGGTGTGCTTAGAATAGAAAATATCACTACTCACCACACACAACACCTTCATTTTGTTAAGCACCGGTCATGAACAACAGTGTATGTAGAACCAGAGTCATACTGGACTTACTATACTGTATACTATAATTTTCATGGCATTGAATAGAATATAATTCTTTTGTTGACATTGCACGGAGTACAACGGAATTAAGTAGCAATCCTAAGGGTGCATACATACATATAAAAAATAGGAATTAGAAATGGAGGAAAAAAAGAGAAAAATAAAACATATATATATATATATACATGTTTAATTTAGTTATTAGTTATATATATATTGTTTAATTTAGTTATTAGTTATATATATATATATATATATATATATATATATATATATATATATATATATATATATATATATATAAGAAAGTATTCTGATTAAAGATTAAATATTGCACTTGTGGATATTGCACAATGCTGAGTTGTGGCTCTTTATACAGGTAATACTGTTGGTAATACATATGTACGAGGAATATGCTATGGTGCAGTTGGAATGTTTACATCTGTGCAGTGCTATATATACATAAATAAATACAAAGGTGCATTTGAAATGTAGTGCAGCAACAGTCAGTGTCAGTGTTTGACAGTGTTCAGTTCTTGTATGGCTCAAGTTTTTTTTTGGAGTGTATGCAATCATGTAAACGCATGTACAAACATAAAAATTAAACCATTGTGAAAAAAGATTATTTGGGGTGATTCTGCGAGGCTCTCTAGCGGACATTTTGCGTCATAGTATATTAAGGCGCAAGTATGTCTGGTGTGCATGCCCATGTTATAACACCATGTCGGCTGGTACATACTGTAAGTGCATGGTGTCGGTAGTGATATTTGGTGGCACTGTCAACACCTTGCCATGGTGCTTCAGCTTCAAAGATCACTTCCGGTATCGCTTTCTTTCCATTATCAAGTGGCATTAAACATCTGCTGCTTTTGGCCGAGGTTACAAGTAATTTAGCAAAAGGAAAAGATTGCAAAATGTCATTCTCATACTATTTAAGTGAGAATTAGATTTTGTTAGTGAAACGTGCTCATTAGTGTGGTCTACAATTCAACAAAGCCTTTTCAATTCAATTTAGGCCACAACTTAAAAATGCTGGTTAGAGTAGTGAGAGATATAGCTGTGCATTGCCTTTTATTATTCCATTGTCTTTTATTATTCCATTGTCTTTTATTATTTCATTGTGTTTAAGCAGCTAATATGCATACAGATTATCTTTAAGATGCAGTATCAGACTAATCAGTTGTTGCCCATGTCGTTAGGTTTTAGCACTTTATAGCACTTTGCTAATTTTCCAGTCAGTTGAATTGAGCTTTTAACAAGAGATTGTGATAATGTTGTGAATTTACCGTGTGGTTTAGTTGCATATTTCCAACCTAAATGTATTAGATTAACACCCTCATAATACCTTATTTCCATTAACAGACGGTAAAATACAATCCAATATATAGTTAACAGGAATAAGCCAAGAGAAAGGGAAAATGCTTTGAGATATAATAAAAAGAAACAACTTTGTTTAATGTCTACTTCTAAGAAAATTGATTGGTCAGATTTTGGCACAGCTGATTCAACGCTAACATTGCTTTGTGCCTACAGATGTGGTAATGCAGGCACAATTAGTCAAGGAATGTATAGTATATATTATGTAGCTATGTATTTATTTGAGAGTATTGAGAACAGAAATGCAAGTTATTTTTTACATATCATTGTTCTTCCAAGCCCCCAATTTTAGGGGAAGGTAGTTACACATAACAACTATACTGTTTGCTCGGTTTTATAGACATTATATCCACTAAATAGACAGGACATGCTGAATTGAGTCTGTTCAAAGGTTCTAATGTACTGAGCTATCCTTCAGCTGTCATTAATAAGATAAACAAAAATATGTTTGTTTGCTGTTCTAGAAACAAATAAAACAATCATTGTATTTTTGAGTGAATGCCATAAAAAAAATCAAAAAATTTAGATCACTAGTTGCCAAAGCCAACCACACCTCCCTGCTGCATCGATTTACATTTGATCTCTCAAAGCTGAATAATCATGGCTGTGTAAATAGCCATTATTTCCACAGGATAAACAGGGATCCAACTAAACAAATGTGTGCTTCTGTACCCGTTTGGTGTAATGGAATCACAAAAAGGATTTAATGACAGCTAATAGGGTTGTAGGTTATTATGAATAATAGAGTTTGCTGTGATTAAATAAATGTGTAGCTTTTAATGCAACATGAATGTATTTTATTTACTTCTGATTATCTGTTAATATTTCTCATTCTTTTTAATGTGTTGTGACACAAAGGTATATCTCACAAGCATTTGTAGTGAGTAAATAAAAAAGCCAACACCTCCATAGTGCCACAGAACAGTGACTTCAGTGTTGTATAATGTCTAAAGCTGCCAAAGTGCAACGCCAAGATCACATGGACTGTAACTCATAAACACATCAAGCTTCCCCATTCAGTGCTCAGGGCCTAGCCTGCTCTGCTCTGTAGTTAACTGTCTCTGACTGTCAAATCCTTCATCCTGATGTAGGAGACACACATGGAGAAGAATTTCTGTGTCTCATTTTATGACTGTGGATGTCGGCGGAGGGTAGAACCGATGAGTGAGTCAGTAGTGGTTAACTTTGTAGCTAATGCTCTGTGGCAGTTGCACAGGTTTCTTCAGCTCTGCTTAAGGCACAGGAGGAAGCTGGTTGAAGTACTCCTGTCTTGCAGTTCTCACTCAGCCAAGTCAGGTTATTTAACAACATGCCAAAGTTGGGATGAAGAGGAAAGGGAGATGTAGAGAGAGGTTGGAGGAATCCACTGGAGTAGGGCTGTCCCAAACGATTATTTTTTAAACAATTAATCTAGCGATTATTTTTTCGATTAGTCGACTAATCTAACGATAAATTTTTCGATTAATCTAACGATTAATTTTTCGATTAATCTAACGATTATTTTCCCATTGCTCAAATATTAACAATTTACACAAAACAAATTTCAATAAGGTTCAAATCTCTATTTATTAAAATTGTTTAACACTGCACTGTTCAAGTAAAATGAATTTGTAGTGCAACCTGAAGCTAGATGTAGGCTATCAATCCAACCACAAAATAAAGTCACTTTCAGGAGGAATACAAAAATAAAAACTTAAAGTAAACAGAGCAATTGCAAAAAGAGTAGCCTGTATTTGCTTGTTTTAACAGTAGGTAAAATAATGAATAAGGTCTTGTTTAACATCCAAGATCTTCTCCCTTTAATTTATCTTTAATTATTTGTATCTAAAGGCTGGTTAAGCACTGTAGGGAGAAGTTGGACAGTTTTTTTGTCTCGTTCCAGTGATTGGCACATCTGGGTGATGGCGCTGGATATGCAGTAGCATGTTAGGTGTATTTCCACTCACATACCCAACAACTGCTGAACAATGCTGACACACAGTCCTCGTCTTATCCACCACTCTCTCGCATGTACTACTGTAACTGACCCGAAAACCGAAGAATTTGAGGCGGGGATGGCACCAGGCGGGACGGCATGAGACGAGAGGGCATGACACGGGAGGCTCCAGGCTGCAGCCATACAGTCTCGAAGTTTTCCCAAACTTGCGATCTTAAAGAGGCCGGCGCGTCCTCTAACTCTTGTGGGTCACTACTATTCGCCATACTCGTCTTTTAGTGCTGCTATCTCTGACTCACTCAATGGACCGTCGACATGACAAAAAACTGCATGTAGACGGAGAGCTCGGCTAGCTTCAGAGCTAAGGCGGGGCTACAGATTAGGTGTCCCTAGAGCCCGCATATCTAACAGTAGTTAGCATTATATTAGTTTCGCATTACATTAATTTGCACGCAAGTTTTATTTATTTATTTTATTTAGTGACGCATCGACGCAAATTATTTGTGTCGACGCATTTACGTAATCGTCGACGAATCGTCCCAGCCCTACACTAGAGAAGGTAAGAGGTCACTGCAGGGTGGAGAGGAAAAAAGGACTAGATGAGTCTAAGATCTAGATGTAGCCCCAGCTAGTGTTAGATGACATCAATTATAAATGGACTTTAATCCCTCTGAAGAAGTCCGTTCAGGTAAATTCTGTTTAGTTTAGCGATTTTTGCTACTGTTTTCATAGACTAAAATGTCTATATGCCCGCCACTGGGATTAATAAAAATAATAATAATACATTTTATTTGTATAGTGCTTTAAAAGGTACTCAAAGACACTTTACAAGATGATAAAAAAAACAAAAAACAGTAAAATCAAAAGTATAAAAACAACAACGATTAAAAGTGGATTCAAAGAGCTATTTTTCTAATCTTGCAGATCTCGGCAGGGAGCTTTGTGCACTGGCGCCACAGAGGGAAGCCAAACACCATTCATCTAAACGCACTGCCCACACAAAGATGACACAGAGTTGGTTTAAAATCTGCAAACTATCTATTTAAATAGTTTTGAAAAAGGGGAGTGGGGGAGAATGTGTGAGGTGTGGAGTAAACCAGCCATTGGGAGCTGGGCAGAATTGCCCTTCTGTAGGTTAGCTAGATGTAATTACTGTAAAAGTTAGACATGCAATATCTAAGGCAATGTATACATTTCATGTTTCAAGGCAGCCTGTGGTGTCAAACTAGGTTAACTCAACCATCACTGTGCCTGTTAGCTGTATTTAAGCCTAACTTCAAATACTTAGAGAGATCTTTTGAAGTTGACAGAGATAATCCTAGAAGGTTTGTTTCTTAGGTTTTGTAGCTTATAAATTGACAGTGCATTTTTTTTGCGCTTGGCTATACTACAATAATTCAAAGCCATTAGGTGTAGACTTTTTGATTACAGCATTTAACCTCATCCCAGCATCTATTTTTGTTGAAATCATAAACTCTTATCATGTGCTGTATCTTGGATTGCAGCAATCTTGTGTCTAGTACACAGTGTTTAACACTATTGTTGCGGAACTTTAAACTGTAAGATTTTCATCAATGCCATGTTTGAAACTATTGGTATTGGTGGTACTTTTCAGCAATAGCCATAGGAAACAATTCAACGACATTTAATCACAAGTTCAGCATGTTGGATGATGTTGTTTACTGTCTTCTCTATTCTTCTTTGATAAAACAAGATGAGTCATCTGAGACACCCACAGTTTGGTTGGGTGAGCTGTTAGCAGATACACAAGTTCCTTTTTGTTTCTTTTTTTTCTTTTTCTTTTACAGTGTAGATGCTAAAGGCAATTTGTTGCCCCCTAAATGTAACTCTGGTTGACCTTTACTTTTTTTTTTGTGATCAACATTTTTTATTGGCACTTTCAGAC
Source organism: Sander lucioperca (assembly GCF_008315115.2). Taxonomy (NCBI): domain Eukaryota; kingdom Metazoa; phylum Chordata; class Actinopteri; order Perciformes; family Percidae; genus Sander; species Sander lucioperca. Next base: position 30,429,030 of record NC_050175.1, read on the forward strand.
ATACAAAACAAATTCCACACCGTGTGACAGGTAATAGCAGATGGTGCACAGAACAGATCAACACAAATTGAACAAGAACAAAAACCCTCTCCCACCCCTCACCCTCTGCGGTCTCAAGGAAAACAAAACAAATAAACAGAAACCACACCTCGCCTAATCACTCTCCTCTAATTCTTTTGGGGTCGAGGTCATTAAGTCTATTTGTGCTGCTGTGCTTTTCCATAGGCTGATAGTTGATGATCTTGCTTTGTTAATCCTTGCTGTTGAGAGCTCAAGCATAACTATGTCTAGAAAATACGGCAACCACTGTTTTATACAAAGCGAGTGAGGGGGGAGCCAGCGTTGAGCTATCATTTTCTTGGTTGCAGTTGAGTTGGCTAGCCAGATTTTCCTCTGTCTCCTAAGCAGGTGTAATTTAGAGTCGTCATTAAGTAACAAAACAATCGGGTCAGTAGGAATTCAACATCCTATCACATCAGATAGTAGCCTGGTCCTACCAGACTCTCGTACATTTCATTTGTACAGAGAGTCTGGCCTCTCTCCATTGACAAGTGTTAACTTCCTTGAAGGCGGGTACTCTGTTGAAGTTTAAAACTATTGGATCTGCCCAGAGCCACTCTGGATCTGCCATAACCAATCGCTAACGTTTGGTCATGATGTATGTCATGCGCATGTGCAACAAGAGGGGAGACCGTCAAGGCTATTAGCATTAGCACCGCTAGCGATAGCTTTAGCCAACTACTTCACCACTGACGGAGCGAGCTGGAAAATAAAACTGTTCCCGAACCCCGTGGGGAGGAGGGCCACAACATCATGGCCACCAACACAACTCAGCAAAGATTGTTTGTGCTCGGGCTTTAACTTCTGGATATTTGGCAGTGTTGCTGCCACAACGGACCGAATGGCTTCGCTCACATCTTTCTAGTGCACGTCCTCAACGTCATCGTTCTCAGCCATTCCCTCTGTTCACTGATTGGACCGGTAAATATTTGACCGGAGAAAACCTAAGAATATACCGCAAACCCAGACAGAGTACTGAAGGGAAATGAAAATTGAGCGGAAGTAAGTAGGAGGGCGGAGCCAGGCTAATCAGATAGACCTTTACTTTTAAAATTGACGTGCTGTTACCACCAGTAACCACAGATGTCGACAAATCAACCAAGACGGAAACCTTAAAGCTGCTCTAATCAATATTGTTATGTTACCGTAACAATGGAAAGCAGTAATATTCACTTGAAGTGACAAACCCACAGATGAGTATCACCCAACTCTGCAGTTTCCCCTCATCTCTACAAAGAATTTTGGCATCCTTGCTCATTTGTTCAGTCACACTGCTCTCATGTTCTTCACTTTTTTAGCTGCTGCAGGCAGCTGTTTTTGATGATGGAAAACCCACAGCTGTCTTAACACTAAATATCAGGCTGACAGAGTCAGCGTCTAATTGGTTAACATAGTGGAGAATTGAGAGCATTAGATATTTATCTCAGGATTTGGTGGAGACCGAAACAGAGCTAAAAAGAGAGTGAAGAGTGTACTTACATTCACTGGGTGGTAAGAAAGACAACTACAACTACTACTTAATATTGCTATGTGTCTACCATTACGTTCACCATATTGATTTTTCACTGACAGGTGATTTGCAGCATGTTCTGCTGCCCCCATGTGACCAACAAAATGTATTACTGACTTAGTGTTAACGGGAGGTCATATAGTTGCAATGAATGTTTTGCTCAGACAGAAAATCATTTATTTCCAATAATACGTTACAGATACACTGTTGCATTTCAAGTGTAACTTAGCCTACTTCGGATGTATCGTGAGCTAAACCGGGTAACGTTATCACTGTCACTGTGTTAAGAGCCAAAGCATTAAGTTTGTTGTAGCAATGAACGTAAACGTAAAAATAACTAAGATTTATATAGCGCATTTCATGAAAAAACAAGGACGCTTTACACAAGTACAGGGGGACAAGGCAAGGCAATGCAAGGCAGCTTTATTTGTATAGCACATTTCAGCAACAGGGCAATTCAAAGTGCTTTACATGAAAACAGATTAAAAAATTAAAAACAGATAAAATACGAGAATAAAAGTTACAGTGCAGTATAAGAAATTAAACATTGAAGAGCAGTTAAAACAGTTAAATATATAATAGCAGATAAAATAGGAATTTCTCTTTATATGCTTATATAGATTGTCATACAGTGTCAACAATGCAACTTCAGTATAAGAAATGAACAGTTATTTAAAGAAAGGCAACATCAAAAAGATAGGTCTTCAGCCTTGATTTAAAAGAACTGAGAGTTGCAGCAGACTTGCAGTTTTCTGGGAGTTTGTTCCAGATATGTGGAGCATAAAAAGTAAACGCTGCTTCCCCCTGTTTAGTTCTGACTCTGGGGACAACAAGCAGACCTGTCCCAGACGACCTGAGAGATCTGGGTTGTTCATAGTGTAGTAGCAGATCAGAAATGTATTTTGGCCATAAACCGTTTAGTGATTTATAAACCAGCAAAACAAGGGAAAAGAAAATAGTAGGCCAACACAAACACGGACTGAAAATAAATAAAAACCTGACGCTAAATGGAAGGGGGACTTATTTTAATGTAGGCTAATGGCGTACAACCACATCGCCCATTGTAAAGTAATTTTATGAATGAAATAGACATATCATACACCTGAGGGCCAATTCGGGATCGGTTTTATATCCTTTACAATCCCATTGTCATCTCCATCTGTTGAAAGCGTGACGGACATTGACTCTGGTTTTCGCTCGTCATCTGTCATTTTCCCTTTTAGCTTTTATTTGTTCTTCGCTTAATTTCCTTTTTTTTTCTGTGATGGCACTGCTCAAGTATCAACCATAATTACAACAGATAACTTCTAAAATAAAAATTAGAACACAATTAGGCTTACATAAGGAAATCTCCTGCTACTGTTTACCTGGCTGGATACACTAACACAGGCTTTTGTGGTGTTACACCAACATCTGTGAGCCATCAGAATGTGTGCTCTGTAGAGCCGTTATACCTGCCGTAAAACATTTTGTGAATTTGCGGGAAAAATTTGACCCAGGCAAAGGCATTAAAAACTACATAAAAATAGCGTTCTTTTCACTGTTAGTCTTGTTTGCAGTTACAGGTAATTTATGATCATTAGATGTTTCAGAAACATTTAAAAATGTGCATATAGTTCCTTTAATTTTATTATCTCCACCAAGGAGGTTATGTTTTCAGTTCAATTTGTTTGTCTGTCAGCAGGATTATGGAAAAACTACTAGTCCGATTTTCATGAAACTTTTTGGAAGGGGGTAGCATGGACCAGGGAAGAACCCATTAAATCTTGGAGCAGATCCAAATCTTGGAGTGGATACACATATATTTCAGTTTTCTTTAACAATGCGAGATAGGGTATTTCTGTTACTCTGTTGTCCTGCATATAGCGCAAATATATATTTATAAGCAAAAATCAGTGGGTAGATGTGCTCATGCCCATGTATGAAAGTAGGATGAGATTGAGTTAATTTGGGAGGTGTAGACAGATGGAAAGAAAATAAATTGTACTTTGAGGACATTAGCGAGAGGGAACTTGTCACAGCATGTGTCACTCTCTGAGAGTAGTAAGTCTGGTGACCAACATACTGTATGACTCACGGTTTTATGATTTTTTATGAAAATAAATGTTTCCTATGTGTGTTAGACAATAATGGGTTGAAGGATAAATAAATAAAAATGCATGCTGTACACTGCATCAATAAATCTGCTTAAAGATCATTTTGCCCAGAAAGAGTCAAAATGATGGACTGTGTTGATAATCACATGCTAAGCAAGTGTCCTGTAAATGACTAACACAATGCATGCACGCACACACACACACACACACACACACACACACTACATGTCCTCTTCCAAGCTTGCAATTTGGGAAATGGGTCAGATGTGACTTAGATGTATGTATCGTTGTATTTGTCTTTGTCTTTGTGTGTGTGTGTGTGTGTGTGTGTGTGTGTGTGTGAGTGTGAGTGTGTGTGTGTGTGTGTGTGTGTATTTGTGTGTGTATGTGTGTGTATTTGTGTGTATTTGTGTTGAACCAAAGAGTGAGGCAGTGACTGATCGAGCCTCATTGTGGATGTGGCAGAATGCAGATGTTTCTCAGAACTGCCTCGCTATGATTTAATGATGAAAAGCAGAAGGCGGCAGACTTAGACTCTGGAGAGGCAGCAGGAGCAGACTACGTCAATATTAGAGTCAGAATCAAAGACGGGGGAGATTGTGATTTATTTGTCACTTTTTATTTGAGTGTTGCTTACAGAAACAAGTTTGGGAACTCTTTTTATGTCTGCATCTTTCATCTTTTTAAAGCAGTTTGAAAAGCTTGTTTTTGACTGTGTTTATGTCATCAAAATAGAGCCCTGCCTGACTGAGATTGTGATGCATTTTATCCCAAAGGAAATCTGAATGTTATGTTGACAGAAGGCAGTGTCTATCGTTTCCCTTGATTTGATTTGTATGGATTGTCACAGCTTGTCAGGGTTGTGGATGAACACTGCGGGGAAAAGAGTATGACAGTGAAATGTACTTTTTCAAAAATATGATTAATTATCAAGAAAAGGATGTAAATGATTGTATTTTAGGGGTTAATAGCATCAACTAGTCATTTTGTTGTTTCAGCACGTGTTGAAGTACAGTGATAGACATGCAAAGGTGTAAGATAGACAGGGCAATGACAGAGAAGGGGGGAAAAAAATCATGAGCCAAACCATGACCAGTGGAACAAAGAAGACAGTCACGTTTGTGGCCTTTTATTGATAATAAAAAAAAAATGTATTTTCCAAGGTGGCCAGCAGATGGCACAGCACCTTTGGTCTCTAAGGAAAAGAGAAAGAGTGAGAGAGAGAGAGGAGGGCAGAGAGAGAAAGGGAAAGAAAAAAAAAAATTTGTGAGTTTTGTTTTCCTGGTTGAATTGTGTTCTCTCACCGCAGGTGTCAGACTGCTGTTAGATAAGATTATTTGTGGGGGTTGAGGGGTTGCATTATTTTGTGTGTGCATGCACGTCTGCTCAGTGTGTGCTTCCTCTCATTAAATGTCTGCCTGATAGAAATGTAGTGTTATATTGAGTTCATGTGGAAAACAATACAACACAGAAGTTGTTTTTGACTTGCACACTGTGCTCCATACGGTCACACTCAGAGGAGAAAGATGGGGAAGAAGAGAGAAAGCTTTTGCGCCAAGTCACAAGCCCTATCGCTATTTGTTTTCTGTCACATAAAACCAAAGTTCTATCAGCTTTGTGTTCTATGGGATTGAGTCTTTACTGTGCAGTGATTCTGTATATTTCACCCACTGATTGCGGTGCTACTGTGGCACAGTACTTTGCTGAAACATGATATCATGTGATTCCATGGTATCAGGCACAATGTATATCATTTTATTGGTGACCAACCACTTTATGAATCTTTTACTTTTGCCATCAGGTATTTGTTAGTCCTTTTAAAAAAATGGAAATTGCAAGCTTTGGATCAATATAAGGAATAAAAGGTGAATTCATTTATAATACTGCAATTTATGTACCTTACGTACTTATAGTGATAATAATGATACTAGTACTCATACAGTGTGTTGACCCATTTGGAATTGTGGAGAATACTTTGTATGGAGCTAGGTTTATCTGTAGAAGGAAGACAAAAAAAATCATATTAAAATCCTTTCCGGTTTTCAATTTGCTTAATATTGTATCCTTTCTATGAAGACTCAAGGGCGAACACTATTCTTGATCATTTGCAGCCTTGCTAGAATGTAAACCTTCCAGCAGCAAAGTGCTGCTATTTGCTTTGTGTTTTAAAGTGAGTGCGTTTGGTCAGGCAAATTATAAAAACAAGCGGATAATAAGTGTTAGCAGGCGCGATAAGCCATAATATCTTGTAAACTGGCAGCGAGGAATAGTTTAAGCCGGTCTTATGCTAATGTTACTACAAGTGACTGTCAGCAACAGAGAAATACAAATATCTTCAAACATGCTTTCCGAAATTAAACACATGTACAAACACAAACTAAACACACACACAGAGAACACACATTCACGGAGATAGCACATGCAATTTAAAACTGGACCTTTTAATTTAGTAATGTAGTGAAATTATAAACAATGAATTATAAATTATTTAGCTTGGAACAATCCAGGTTATAGTGAAATATTGATCAAAGATGTCTACATCCTTTGATCATTTTGACTTGCATACAGTTTATTCTTACATTAAACCTCAGAATAAAATCTGACAGGGCTCTGAGCTAAATTTTCCAGTCCAGCAGTATTTGACAGCACATCACTGAAACCATTAACCCAATCAATAATAAGCCCATTTTTTTCTACTAGAAGTAAAACTCAAAGGAAATTACACATACAAAGTTATTATTGGTTCAATTATTGCCTGTTCCTGTCATGTATATGAGAAGACTGTTTTGTAATATTACATTTGTCATGTTGTATAATTGTGATTAATTTAGAATTAAGAATGCTATTCTTTTCTCTGGGCTTCAAACAACAGCAGTCATTTCTCCACCGTCACACCGTCGACTGCATTTCCTTTTGCATTCACTTACTCCATGTGTTAATCAGAGTGTTCTCATCAATGTCTTAATATTATACTGATGGGCATGTACTCTGCTGTCATGTGCTGGTCATAAACCTTTTTAGAAAACCTTTACAAACGCTCCAGTGAATTACCCATGACTCCCAATCATTTACCTTACTCATTTTAATGGATTAACATCATGTTTATAATACCTTTTGATCATCTAGACTTTAGCACATTTCCTTAATTAATCAATACATTTATCCAGGTTTTGAAGGTATACAATTGCATATCTTATTTATTGCAAAAATATCTAGTTGCCTACTTAACTCTGGAAAGAAGTGGTAGAAAAGCTGCCAGTATCAGTATTGATAGCTTGATACGTTCAGGGCAGCCAACAAATAGATGGCTACCTTGCCTAAGGCTAACTTCTTTGGCATTTGGCAGGAAGAAAACATATGAAGCCACTGTTAATTAACTGCAGATACACCAAACATGTCAAATATTTAAGGCTTGCCTCACCCTTCTGTTTCCCTGGGATTATTTTCTCTATAAAATGTTTTTAAACACTTTATGTGAAACTTATAGAGCTGCATTGCCTAATCAGTATACTTTAGCTGTCACACAAACATACAAAGGAGGATTATCCCCCTCATTATGTAATCTTCATTCAAAATGCCACATCTGATCATCTGCCTCTTTTTAATTACAACTGGTGACATTTATCAAGATTCACCTTGTATTTCAGAAAACATTCTTTCTTGTCATTTCAATTCATTCTCTTTTTTGTCAGCCGAGTATTATTAGTGTCATTGCAACACTGCACGGCATGTACGGATAGACATCTTCCTCCAAGGTTGTTGTAGCTTACAGTTTTTTGTAGATCTTGAGTTGCAGATTGAGAGCTCTATCTATCTATCTATCTATCTATCTATCTATCTATCTATCTATCTATCTGTCTATTTATCTATCTGTCTATCTATCTATCTATCTATCTATCTATCTATCTATCTATCTATCTATCAATCTATCTATCTATCTATCTATCTATCTGTCTCTCTGTCTGTCTGTCTGCCTGTTTCTGCCTCTGCCTCTGCATCATCCATTTCTCATGAAAATTAAACACCATGCATCCCCCCTCCCTTTCCCCACAGTCTCGTAGGTCTGCCTCCGAGTCCCCAACCCCCACCTCCCTCACCACCCCATTTTTTTCTTTATTCCCTCTTTTTGGTTAATTGAATGTTGCATTTTTTTGGAGCAGTTCTAAAATATATAATGAGGTCATTTGCATTAGACTGCAGATTGGGTGACCTTTGCTTTTGCCAATAATTACTGTAAAACCCGTCTCTGTCTGTCATCACCAAGGATGTGGCAGGGACCTCTCTGTGCTCACGAAAGGTTAGCTGGAGGCTTGTGTCTGGACTTGTGAAAAAGCCTGAGGAAAATGTCATTAGAGCAAGGGGAAAAGACACTCGGAATTAACAATTCGAAATTCAATCAAGATGGCTTTAAGGATGGTGTGTGCGTGTACTTGTGTCTGTGTGTGTTTTCATGCGTATCTCCAACAGAGGGGCTATACGACTTGTCCCAGGAACACTTGTGGGTTAAGAAATTCCTCTCATCAGAGAGAGTGCAGAATGTGGGAAGAAGGACACCCTGGGGGCGACTTCTGTTAACTCTGCAGGCCACTTTGACTTTGCCAATATGCAAACAAACTGACAACACAAACTAAATAATCAGGCTGTAAATGTCCCTGCAGCAGTCCTCACAAACATGACAATATGCTGCCACCAATAAATTTCATGGCCCTGATTAATTATGCCTGGCATTAGTTACACTGTGCATTTATGAATGGCTCACAAATTTAGCTCTTTTCACCTTGCTGAATTTTTGTAACAGTGCATGGTGTTTAATTTGCATGTTTTTATTTGTTGTCATTGTGCAGTGAAACGTGACTGTATTTACCATGTGTTAACTCCCCTTCCCATCAACAACGCCGCCCAAGTCAAAATAGACTTTTTATTCTATAATCATTCGCAGTCTTCTGGAACTGGAAATTGACCCTCCTATTCATCAATGCTTCCCTTACTTGTAAATGTTTAATACATTTTACCTCGTTCAGACAGTCTCTTAAGGCTGCTTATTTCACACTGCAGTGCTGATCAGTGTGTCAAACGGCATGCATGAGCTTGCTCAGCTCAGTGTAAAATAAAAGTGTCAAAAGGATACAATTTTGAGGGGGCAGAGCAGAGCACTAACATCAGAGGCTCTGTTTTGTGCTCTTGGTTCTAGTCGCAGCGGCGCGTCACGTTTCACCTGCCGGATGGCTCCCAGGAGAGCTGCAGTGACAGCGGTCTGGGGGACCACGAGCCTGTAGGCAGTGGCTCCCTCCTCACACAACCTCTCCCTCTGGTGCAGGCGCAGGACGACTTCTACGAGCAGGCCTCCCCTGATAAGAGGACTGAAGCTGACGGCAACTCCGATCCCAACTCTGGTAAGTTGTACTATATCTCATGGCATACTAAAATTGCTTTTTAATATGCACGCATGGTCAGTTTCTTTGGGTTTCTCTCTCTCTGTCTCTCTTATTCTCTCTTTTACAACCTTTAAGCACCATTGCAGACATAACGGCTGCAAAATGTTCACTTAGTGGACATGTGTGCATCGTGATAGTGTCTTTTCTTTCAAATTCAATTTGATTTTTTTTTCTTCTGCTTATTGAATGGAAGACAGCAACATCTGAACATGCTTTGTCTTAAAGTAATGGTTAAAGCAAATTAATGTTTCAGATTTTGCTTTGGGGAATGACTAAAACTCCTTGAGCAGAGATGATAAATAGTCATAAAAAACAACATCAGTCTCTATAAAGGACTCAACGTACCAAATATCATTTAATTTGGAGTCATTTGATTGCTCTAGTAGGTTTCTAGTGGATACACGAGCAGGTCATTCATTTCTCAGTTAATCATCCACACTTGTTCGTTCCTCCCAGGAGCAAACCTGGGCCTCCCATAGGCTCCTCACCTATTTGTGAAACTCATTTGATTTATTTAGAGATGATTTCCCAGTTGGAAGTCTTGGTGCTCAGCTGAAGATGTTAACTTCCCACTATTTCTGGTGGGAATGTACATCTCCGACCCAGTTTTCTCATTTTATCATTAAGAGGTGAAGCGTGCGCGAAGATCAAGCGCATCGCCCCAAGGTCGATGCCAGCTTGCCTGCTGAGGGTGGAGCAGCCAGCACCACATAAATACAAGTGCTGTGAATAAACTGTGTGTGTGTATGATTTCATACAGACTCTAACTTAGCAGATGTACTCACAGTTGGCAGATGTACTCTGTGTAGACCTACTGACTCACTGTCTTCACAAATGAATGGAGCTGCACATGGCCTGACCACGTGCAGTTGTAGTACAGTTAACTGACGAGCATTGTTACGAGTAAAAATCCATCTTAAATTTGGTTCATAGGAAGTTTACAAGCGTGGGAAAAATGTGTAGACTGCCTCATCTGCATGGTCTTCTATCCCACCTATATGCGAGCATTTGTCATATGTACTACATGTGATATATTTAATAATGTATTTTTAGTAAGTAGAAATGTAATGTTGTCTGGAATACAGTCAATCACAATTTTGTATTTCCTAATGCAGGAAGTAGTAGAAAATACTGTACATATACCCCAGTAAAAAGTCAACACGTTCATGGTGAATGGCTCTAAGTACAAAGTACATGTCTTTGACACTGGAGACAGATACGAATCACGAATCACCTTTTTCAATATTTGACCAGACCGTGATCTTTCCCTAACCTTCACCAAGTAGTTTGTATGCCTGACATTAAAGGGGAACTCAGGTCTTGAGGAATACTACTGCATACAATTTTGAAAATGAAAACAAAGCTGGGGGTGTAGAGTTTGAAAGAAGTGAGCTTACCAGACCTCTGTAGCCTGCTCCTCATCTCTGTCAGAGGCAAGCAGCATGAAGCTACATTAGATGCTACTAGCATATCGCACCCAACTCTCTGACCAAATTGTCAACAGAAGAGTTTCATTGTGAGTAATGTAGGGCCCAGGTTTTGACAAGGATGAAGAATGCTTGGAATAAAACTGACAACATTTTGTATACTGCATCAATTTTAATCCTTTTTTTGCTATCATGAGTCTGACAATGTTGTAGGAGTGCAATGCTAAATCGACGGAGTACTTTTTTTTAACAAACCACAATTTAACTATAAAACCCAATTAATTTATTAAATTGGCTGAGGAGTGCAACTTCATGAATAAAAAAGAAGTATAAAAAAACATGTGCTCTTTGTATCCAAGAATCCAAGATCTAGAGAGAGGTGAGACTTGTACTGTTGCATTGTGATCACTAAGTCATAACAACAAAATACCAAGGCACACTGCTTTGCAAAAAATTAAAAAGCCTTTAATAAATGAGCCTACGCGTCTTCTACATGGCATCATGCATATTTGCCAGCAGTAGTAGAAATAGTTGAGAAAACGAATGAAATAATTGCCAATGAATGTTTTGCAGATACCTTCAATATCAACATTTTAAATTAACAGTGAATATTTACAAGATCTATTCAATATAACCCTTAATCATTAGGCCATTATGTAGATTTAAAACATAATCTGGTTGTTACACTTACTATGGACATTAATTGCATATGAATTTAATTTTCAGGAGACACAGTTAATTGCAAATTTAAACTTAATTTATTTTAAGTGTACAGACAAGTGATTAAAGCAAACAAGAGTTAATAATGTTAGTTTAATTACCGCTTTCATATATTCTATCAGCAATTATCGGCCAGTACTCTTGATGTGCACGCTGTACTTCATGGCATGTCAGACATGTATGCAATATGTTTAAGTGACATATGCAAAGTAGCTACACGTCAGAAAAGAGCTACACTGTAAATGTGATGGGTAATACAATTCATGAGCAAATGTATAAGAGCCAGTAATGCCAGATTAGAGTATTAAAAGGCTTGAATTACTTACAGTAAATCTATATATATTGAATGTGTGGAATCAGTCCAATGACATATATAAGTGATTTGCATGAAAAACAAAAACAACAACAACACAGTATTATATTTCAAACAATTGTCAATTTACCTCTTTACATGATTTAACAAGGTGGTATCTGACCCTGTAAACCTATGTTAACCTACATTACTTTAATATGAGATGCACACATGTTCTAAAATGGCCTCTCTGACCATTCTCTATAAATGCATTTAACCTATGTATATGTATTCTTGATGCAGACCATTTAAACTGTAAAACGCTTAATTTAAAGTAAACCTAAGGAGACCTTCATACTACACGAGCCCTCTTGCATGTAACAGGACTGCTAACATTAACTGTTTACAACATAAGGCATAATTTCTGTTTTGTTAGTGTTGTTTGTTTGTCAGCAAACCGCTAACAGTGACAACAGTGATATTTGATCATTGACCTGCTGCTTGGCATGATAATGATTTTATGTCTTGTGTATGAGGGATGTGTTACCTGCAGGTGGTGCTCTCAAATATGTGAACTCAGTGGTCCCAGGTTAACTAGTTCTGAGTACGTTTCTGCCAGACTTGAAAAGCCCCCCAAACTGTATGATATGACTCAGTCTGTTTACAAAGGCAAACAGTATCTGGAAGATGTCTGACACTATTGTGTTCTAAGTTGAGGTGTAAATGATCTTTTAACATTATTGAAAATAACACTTTAGAAAAGCACCTTGACAGTGGGTGGTCTTACCACTATGCTTTGTTCAAGGTTTGACAGAAAAAAATACTATTGCCTTTTTTCTGACATATTAAAACTGTTTAAAAGTCCTTCTTACAAAAATCAAAATTTAGATTATTTATTAAATGATTATACGTCTGCAGTCCTCATTTTTGTGCAGGATATTGAAAAAAATATTTAGTTTAAGTTTAAGAGTGTTTATTTTTCTGCTTTGGTTGCAAGCAGCAGTGGGAGACAAATTAAAGTTGCCTGCAGATGAAAGTGATCAATATGTCCTCCTGATAATAAGGTAATTTAGGTAACTGTAATAAGTAGTAAATTTAATAAAAGAAATGTATTTGTTATCATACCTACACAGTGAGCATTTAGGGACATCAAAACAGGATTTCCAATCCATAATAAATAATACTTTTTTTTTTTTAGATTTTCTTATAATAAATCGCTTTTTTCAATACAAAATATAACTAGATTGTTTGGTAACATAAATTAAGTGATGCTAATGAAGGCTGCATTAAGCTTTATCAATGTGTGCATAAGTCAAACTTGATAACTCATCAGTGGTTTTCTGGGCAGCATCTGTGCACCATACCTGATTAAATCATAAACTAAAACACTGACTAGCCAAACAATCCCCTGTGATTTTCATAACGGACTCCATGTGTCACATTTTAAACTGATAAAGTGATTGGGAGAAAAACTCACCAAATAACCTTTAGATCTTGGATGCCCTATCTGTTTTACGTTGAAAAAAAGTGAACTTCCTAATTATCCTTTATGTAATAAAGGAAAGTGGTTAGATTTATGCGTAGGTTGTGGCTTTCATCTGAACCAAGGAAACACACACAGTGTGGGAGTTGTGATAGTTTGACATCTAACAGTATTTTTTGAAATAATGGAGTAGAGCACAAATGTTTCTTTGTGACATGAAGATATCCCTGAAGCTTTAAGACAAAGAAAAAATTGAAGTTTGTAAACAAAACAAGAAAAATCTCAGTTGAACATGAGAGTGGAGAAAAGAACAATAACAGATAGAGGGCATTGAGGGACACAGCAGTTTCAGTCAACAATATGATACTTTTTGTGAAGAGAGAAATTAACTTGACAGTAATATAGGCAAGTAGTATGTGAGCAAATGTGGTTGCTAAGAAGTTTCCCAATAAGGATTGAGTTAAGTTGAATGGTTAAGAGTGTTTTGTAAGGGCATTTCTACAAAAACGCTTACATTTTTATACACAATTCCCAAAACAGCACTTACAAGCAAGAGCACGTGCAGGACTGTTCCTTAACGTTCGCTGTCCATGGTGCTGAAGAGAAGGATGAATTGGTTAAAAGTAACTTGCTGTATTAAAACCATGTTAGATATTAGAAATGCATGAAATACAAAGCAAACATGAAATAAATTACACAGTAGATACCATGAATGTGTATCAGCATGAGTACATTATGAAAAAGCAGTGCAATTTACAGTCAGCATTGACAGCCTACAGCCTGGCAAGTTTAAGAGAGTAACCCAATTTGCTTTTTCATTTATAACATCAAACATTGAAATATGTTTCCAGCTGAGCTTAAAACTTAAAATTGAGCAACCAGTCATGTTAACATTAATTTGACGGTGATTCAGGTTTTTAATCGTAATGAATATTAATTTTATAATTGTACTGGATGAATGTGCTGGTATTTATAGGTTGTGCTTGTAGAATCGTCTGTATACTTGTTAGTGTGAAAGAGACTATGTAATGTTGCACGTTAATTAATGTTTTTAGTGTCTGGTGATTGTTCTGTGTGTACCTGCCCAGGGACTGCATATAAAAATGATCCAATTGCTAAATCTGGCAGAGATTAATGTGTTTTTTGTGCATGGTCATTGTTTAATAACAAATATTAATACTAATAATGATAAACTTGGTTGAATTCTACTTTGATAGATTTAGCTGCTGCTCAACATTTCCCTTAAGCACAAATCATGAGACCATTCTGTCAAATCAACATTTGTGTATTAGACTTCAATTGGCAACTGGAAATTCTTTATCAAAAAAATAAAATTAACCAGCCAACAGTCTGGTGCTTGTTGCACAAAATTTAGCCAGCGGATCTGTTGTGCGTAATTGGGGCTTGACAGCGCATCATCACTCCAATTAGAGACCGCAGATGAAACAGATACCTGCTGCCGTCAGATTGCTGTTAAGAGAGTCACCAGTGAAAAGGAAAGGCTGTCCGTATAGTCTGCTAACTGTCATGGATTACAGAATGAAAGTGGAAAATGAGCAAAACATAAATAAAAGGGTTTGTGTGATTTCAGGTTTATATGGGTCTTCATCAAATTAAGTGACCGGAATATTATGGAACACAAGTGCACTAAGCTGCACTGGGCTGAGCTCTGCCTGCTCTGAGCAGGCCGGAGGTGGACCACACGATATGCACTCATTCTTGGCACTAAGATTGCAGTGTGCCACAGACAAAAGACAAATGAAATAAACGGTGAGGAGAAAAGTAATAGTCATAGGCTGAATATCTTCTAGGACCGCTACATCTCCCTCTGCAATCATAGAGGGAAGTGTTTCCCGATGGTTTCTTCAGAAAGAACTCGTAATGAATAAAAAAACACAACTAACTCACTTCACCAAATGAATGCATATTTTGGATGAAACATAATTCTGTCATCAGTTATATTTCTGAAGAAAAGGAATTACAATTGATTACTGGGCTGTTGAGGTCTGTCAGAGAATGTGCATGGATGAGTCCCTGGACTACAAAGAAGTTGAAATAATACATGACAGGAGAGTGCCCAGAATAAACAGAGAGGAGAGTGAGATGAGAGGGAAATCATGTTTATTTATAAAACATTTAAAATAACCATTATTGACTAAAGTGATACATAAATGATTCAAAAACATTGCAGACAAGAAGCACAGGGAAGTAAGACAAAAAGATCACCTGCACAATCACGCATATGCAAACACACACACACACACACACACACACACACGGAAAGGCAAGGGCAAATAGAAATGGACTGTGAGATGATATTTGAATGAGCAGAACTGATATAATGAGAAAGGTTGTTGTTCTTGTCTAGCTACAACACAAAAATGATGAGAACTGGATCACTTTGACTGATGTTTTACACAAATAGTTGGGGGCAGTAAAAAGGTGCTGAAGACACTGGACAGTGAATTCCACTACTGTTTGTAAAAGTAAGTAATAAACCCAAAGCCATGAGGGTGCTGGATATTTTGAATCTCAACATATTCTAGCCTGATTGTTTGCTTTCTGCAGAACAACTGAGATTTTTGAATTATTTTAGGAAAGTGGCGTGTGACCATTTTCACATCTCTTTTCCAAAACGTTTTATTTACAGATGATAGACAAATTTCTTGGAAATATGCACTCCTTCCTAACAAAAACTCTCAT
The DNA here is from genome assembly GCF_008315115.2 of Sander lucioperca. Classification (NCBI taxonomy): domain Eukaryota; kingdom Metazoa; phylum Chordata; class Actinopteri; order Perciformes; family Percidae; genus Sander; species Sander lucioperca. Next base: position 30,444,756 of record NC_050175.1, read on the forward strand.
ACTTTGTTATGGCAACTAGGCAGCTTAGCTTCTGGATACTACATGTCTGTCATGTACAGGTCTTTAAGTCCAAGAGAGTATACCGTATAATGTTGTGTGTTAAGTTCTTAAAACTTTGATTCATTTGAATATATTGATTAACAAATCTGTTTAAGAAGGTTGTTTATTTATCCAATGCTTTTAAACGCAAAGTTCGCCAAATATCCTATAATTAAATTGTCTTTTGAGCAGTATGGTGTCATTGTAATAACAACCTTTTTTTTATCATGTATATAGTCCAAACATAGCCTCCGTCTACCATCTAAACAGACAGTGTTTTTACATGTCATGGGCTGTGATAGGGCACTTATCACCATCACTGACAATATAAATGAAGGGGAGGAGAACTCTCTTTTGAAACAGTTTTTACACAATCAAAAATGATTTTCAAAAGTTTTATTTGTGTTTTAAAAGCTATACAAATGTTGACACTGGTATGAGTGATAAAATGATCTAGAACAAAAAAATATGGATAATCAAGCAATAATGCTGTAACATATTGAAATTGAAATTTAGAACATTTATCAAGTTAAGAGCTGACAACATGTTTACAAAAACAACTTTCTGAATTGTGTGAAGTTTGTGGCAGTAATCCCAGGAATGGTCTCTGTGTATGAGGGAAAAGAGGAAAAGGATGGAACTGGAAGAAATAAGTTATGATTGAAGTGGCTGGCAATATCTTGACTGGCAGAGCTGGTTCTCCTGTAGCTGAACCGGCTTACTCTGTAGCACTGTTTAGTAGAACTTTTTTATAGATTCAAGGTATCAAATGAAATAAGCCCAAAATCAACCTAATTTAGCTGTTTCAGTCAGTTCTAACATGTATTCTCTAAAATAGTCTACTTGGATTGTAGTAGGCCTAGTCACTGGGCTGAGCTAGAGATAACCCTGGTAGGGAAAAGGACCACTGAGTTTTACTATGCATGTAAATGTGGGAGAGAATAGTACCTTAAAAAAACTATAATGGACCCCACAAGCAGTGCAAGACAGGGAAAATAACTTTTTTTTAAAATTGTAAATGATATTTGAAAATAGAAAGCGCATGCAAGGAAGGGTTTTGACTGAAAGAGCAAAAGTGAGTTACTGCATATAACAAAGCATGCCAACGATACAGGGGTTAATTAAGTGGTCATTAATCTAAACCATTCAACCATCTTCTCAAGAGACAAAATCACGCCCTTCTAGAAAGCACTAGAAGTTCACTGTCACAGAATATTCAAGTATTATCAATTTCTGGATTCACTACTTTGGTTTGTTAAAGCAGCCATATTATGCTCATTTTCAGGTTCATAATTGTATTTTAAGGTTGTCCCAGAATAGGTTTACATGGTTTAATTTTCAAAAAACACCATATTTTTGTTGTACTACACCACTCTCTCTCACTGCTGCAGATCCTCTTTTCAGCTGGTCTCTGTTTTAGCTACAGAGTGAGACCTCTTTTCTTCTTCTTCTTCTGTACTATCTTTGATTGCACTTGCACATGCCCAGTAGCTCAGATGTAGATCATGTCAGCTTGCTAGCTCCATAGACAGTAAAAGAAAGGCTGTTTCTACAACTTCGGTCAGTTACAAGGCAGGATTAGCTGGGAGACTTCTAAATGAGGGCGCACATGTAAGTAGTTCTTTTGTAGATTATGGTGAACTTGTGTGTGTTGTAGCAGTGCTTTGCTATTGAGAATGAGGTAGCATGCTAGCGTTAGCATTAGTGTTAGCATGCTAACGCTACGAGCTAATGTTGCGGTTAGCCTGCTCGTTTCGGCTTGTGACGTCACAAGCCGTGCCGATTTTGAACAGCTCACCTAGAGACTGAAGGCAGGACACATTCAGAAACTGTATCTCACTCTAAACAGCATGGGTGGATTTTTTTCAAAGTTTGTATGAGTGTGGAAGCACCAGAGACACAACATAACACCCCAAATCCCAGAAAAAGTGTTTTTTTCATAATATGGGCACTTTAAGTTCTTCACTATCATATTGATCCACACTACAATTTACAAAGTATTTTACAAGGTTGCTGTCTTACCTTTTTCCCCCCAGGTTAATCCGAAGTTAGCCAGTGTGTTATTTATCAGTGGAGACCGTTTTCAACACTTTTCATCCAGTCCTTCCAGTTGCAGAACTTGCTGGTGCTAGGCTAGCACAAGTCAACAGTAACTGCTAGCCTGCCATTAAAAAGTCTTACCCACTCCACAGTACACCCGAGGCAAATAAATTATAATGCCAGACTATCGATGTAAATGTCTGTTGATAGCAGCGGCGGAGTGATATTACCTAGGCTAGTGGTTAGCCCAGCCAGGTATCTACCAAGTGTGTAGCTATACCGTTAACTAACGTTGTCACTCTCCACAATGCATTGAACTGTAATGTTACCTCCACTAACGTTGTCAGTCTCAATCTATCAGTAGCAGCTAGGCTAACATTATGAAAGGGGCTAGCTTTATTAGCTAGAGTAGCCTACCAAAAGTTATTACCTGTTCATCAGTAGCTTTTGGTGCATCTGGAAAGACGGATGGAACCGCATTCATTGTCAGTGACTTGTGGTCCTTTAGATTGCGGGGGTTTTCAAAGTCGTCTGGTCTAAAATGATCACTACAAATTTGCCACTTGAGTAGAGTCTCCGCCGGTGTCTTGATGTCCAAGCCAGCAGCAAGAAGCCACAGTTGGTTAATTTCTGGATCTCCCAATGGAAATTTGTGGAAACTTTGTGGTGCCCATCTGTTTGGTTTATTTTTTACAATTTCTAAATGCACACTGAATCACCATGTTGCCTAGTCCTTAGTTTCCAATCTAATGCTTCAATACCAATGTACTAGGCTACTACTAGATGTCCCAACTGTAGTGCGCTTCTCCGTTTACTTTTCGGCGCAGTACTGCTAACCGGAGCAAATTAAAATTCCGCCGCTGTCTAGAAACTAGTCCCTCAAAATGTAATGTGATCATTGAGATGCAAGGGTAGTTTTATTTCTAACATTATTCTATCAACAGACATTAAATCGATAGTCTGGCGTTATAATTTATTTGCCTCGAGTGTACTGTGGAGTGGGTAAGCCTGTTTTTAATGGCGGGCTAGCAGTTACTGTTGACTTGCGCTAGCCTAGCACCAGCAACTGGAAAGATTGGATGAAAAGTGTTGAAAATGGCCTCCACTGATAAATAACACACTGGCTAACTTGGAAATGAGGTCCTATGTCCAAAATTCTGAACCACCCCCTTAATCATTAACAAGTAATTTCATTAATTACTTTATAATATTATATATTTATAATATTCTGACTTCTATGCTAATAATTAAGGCCTCATAACTACATGTTTGAGTAAGAAAACTTCTATTCCTGCAGATTATCATAGGCACATTCCTCACTAAACTGAACAGTTTATAAACACTTTTTAAAATGATGTTTAACTGAAATATGTATCTCAAATTTAAGTGCAGAACACGTTTAATAGTCAGATTAAAAGTCAAAGTCCCCTTGGTTCATGATTAGATTACAATTTAATATAATTTGGTAATGAATCTAGTGAAGTGGTGTGGTTGTCAGCAATACTTATTGTATATTTTACTATGCTGGGGATTACAGCAAGCAAATAATATGAGGTGTTTTATCTACTGGGGCAAATAATCCTCCTACTCATTCATTATTAAATCACATTTAAGGTGAATCAGAGTTGAGTCAGCACACTACACCTCTAAACTTCATTTTGTTTAGACATACACAGGGGGAATTGTAATTGATCTCTTTTTTCTTTGTTTCTGTTTGGCTGTTATCTATTTGTTTCTCTTAAAACAGAACATTATTGTGGGTTATACAGATATGTGTTGCAGATCTGCATGGTATCATGTTCTGTAAATGCACATGCAGCCCCACTTGTGCCCCTAGGAAACACATTTATTAAAAAAAGAAAAAAAGAAAATTTAATATCACAATTTAATGTCACCTGTGTTTGGGGATATTCATTTTTTGAGAATAGCAAACATTGCTTTTGTTCCTCTGCATTTATTCCATAAATTGGCAAATTAAATGTAGCCTTCTTCATCCTTCTGTATGTACTGCTGGTTTTCTTGGTACGTTGTTCATCATCTTGGCATGTCAGAAGGACTGTCCTCTCCAGAGAAAACAACAGCTCTAGTCATTTTTTTAAATGTCTTAAAAATACCTGTATTTCAGGCAACCCCCTCCGGTCACCCATATGATGACCCTCCTCTCCAGAAAACTGACAACATTGGTCGCATGCTGAAATGCCATATGTTCACACTAGCTATTAGCTAAAGTAGGAATTGTGTGACATTAAAATACAGCTGATAAACCTTTCAGGGTAGAGGTCATGATGGGTCTGAGACTTAAGCATAGTGATATTTTTGGATAAAATTGCAGAAGCTTGCACATTCGTTTTAGAATGCAATTTCAAAGTTCTTCTTGATTATTTCCATCCTTTTCTCTGTTGCAGTGGCTGGGCAGGTAATCAAGCACTAGTTGAACTGTATCTGTTTGAAGATCAGTGATGTTAACAGAAACACCGTTCACCAAAATGGTTGGTTGCACTATTTATGCTTAGTAACATGACCAACTGACAGGAGCAGAGGAGGAAGCACATGGGGAGAAGGGGTGAGTGGATGAGGTGCTTGTTGAAAAAGCACAATGTGACTGGGAGAGGGTAGCTGTTAAGGGGCTTGGAGAAGAAGGACACAATGCTCAGATGCAAGATTGTTATGTTCTCTACCATAAAAATGGAACCACTTTAGGCATTAAACATTGATGGACAGGAGATGATGGATAACTCCCTTGTTGAGGTATTCTGCTCCATTCCATTCTGCACTTCTTTGTCTGAGACATCGAAGCATCTTTTCAAGTCCCAACTCTGCCAAGTATACATATATATATATATATATATATATATATATATATATATACAGTACTGTGCAAAAGTCTTAGGCAGGTGTGAAAAAATGCTATAAACTAAGAATGCGTTCAAAAATATAAATAATGATTGTTTATTTTTATCAATTTACCAAATGCAAAGTGAGCGAACAAAAGAAAAATCTAAAACACATCAATGTTTGGTTTTACTACACTTTGCCTTCAAACCAGCATCAATTCTTATAGGTACTTGCAAAAAGTCAGGGATTTTGTAGGATTGTAGTCAGGTGCATGATCAACCAGTTATAGTATATAGATAGTTATACTGCATCAGCAAGGTCTCTCCCAGACAAATATTTCAAAGCAGACTGGTGTTTCAAGATGTGCTGTTCAAGCTCTTTTGAAAAAGCACAAAGAAACTGGCAACGTTGAGGATCGTAGATGCAGTGGTCGGCTAAGGAAACTTAGTGCAGCAGATGAAAAATACATCTAGCTTATTTCCCTTCGAAATTGGAAGATGTCGAGCAGTGCCATCAGCTCAGAACTGTCAGAAACCAGTGGGACCCAGGTACACCCATCTACTGTCTGGAGAAGTCTGGCTAGAAGTGGTCTTCATGGAAGAGTTGCAGCCAAAAAGCCATACCTCCGACATAGAAACAAGGCCAAGTGACTCAACTATACACGGAAACATAGGAACTGGGGTGCAGAAAAATGGCAGCAGGTGCTCTGGACTGATGAGTCAAAATTTTAAATATTTGGCTGTAGCAGAAGGCAGGTTGTTCGCTGAAGGGCTGGAGAATGGTATAATAATGAGTGTCTGCAGGCAACAGTGAAGCATGGTGGCGGTTGCTTGCAAGTTTGGGGCTGCATTTTTGCAAATTGAGTTGGAGATTTGGTCAGGATTAATGGTGTCCTCAATGCTGAGAAATACAGGCAGATACTTATCTATCATGCAATAACATCAGGGAGGCGTATGATTGGCCCCAAATTTATTCTGCAGCAGGACAACGACCCAGAACATACAGCCAAGGTCATTAAGAGCTATCTTCAGTGTAAAGAAGAACAAGAAGTCCTGGAAGTAATGGCATGGCCCCCACAGAGACCTGATCTCAGCATCATCGAGTGTGTCTGGGATTACATGAAGAGACAGAAGGATTTGAGGAAGCCTACATCCACAGAAGATCTGTGGTTAGTTCTCCAAGATGTTTGGAACAACCTAGCTGCCGAGTTCCTTCAAAAACTTGGTGCAAGTGTACCTCGAAGAATTAATGCTGTCTTGAAGGCAAAGGGTGGTCACACCAAATATCGATTTGATTTAGATTTCTCTTCTGTTCATTCACTGCATTTTGTTAATTGATGAAAATAAACTATTAAGTCTTCCATTTTTGAAAGCATTCTTAGTTTACAGCATTTTTTCATACCTGCCTAAAACTTTTGCACAGTACTGTATATAAAAAGGTACTCCTAAATTTGCCTCATAAAGCCAATATATGTTTCACTAAATGTGGAAATACTGTGAAGTATCACAATTGCACTGGTGTTAATCACTAACACGTCTGGCCATTGGGACTAGGTAATATAATGCTTACATGATGTTGTCTCCATATTTTATCAGAATATTGGCTATTTATTATATCACAATATTGTGAAAATATGCTTGCAGGAAAGCAAGATAGTCACTGTGCCATGTTTTTATGATTGTTAATGCCAAATTTCTGGTGCTATATTTCCCAGGCGTCCCGATTGTCTCTCTGTGGCAGAGAAGATTGGCAGCTTCATCACTACATTTTACCTTTGTGCCACCAGGCTTGTTGTCATGGGAAATGCTGATTAGTGTGCCTCACAAAACAGAAACTGATTTACATTCCAACTTGCTGTATACTATGCAACTTCACTTAGCAGTTGCACTATTCAGTAAAGACAATGTATGTACTGAGTAGTTTTCTGCAGACTGTGACAAGACAAGCAGTGATCCCCAATTTAGGAAGTGTGTTTAGTATTCATTACCATATTCATTACCGTACTGACTCAAGTTGTCACTGAACAGGTTGTGGCAGATGTACACAGCTTGTTCTTAGCAAAGTACATTATTTTATAACTTTAGCTGAATAGATTTATACAATATACAGTAAGTTGCAAAGCTTGCATTGCATTCATGGCAGTGGGAAAATTGCTTAGTAATGTACAGTACACAAACCATGAATGGGCACAGGAAGGCACTGGAATTATCAGAGTGCTTGTAGCACTTATAGCCGGAGAATTGATTCACTGGAAGCAAAACTTACCTCTGCAGTATATAAAACTAAAAAATTAATGGGCTAAAATATTTAGCTGTTCCTCCACACTACAGTACATTTTATTCTATTCTACTCATTCATTGAGAGCACAATGAATGGTGGGAGAGCAGAAGAGATGTGTTTTCCTCACGCCGTCAGATTTACGTGATGTTCCATGAAAGCAAATGAAAAACAGAAAATGTCCGACAGTGTTGGAAAAATGGAAACATTTAGTTTTGAGTTATATTGTAGGAAGTAGTTTAATTATTTGTGTATTATTTTGATTGTGTTGTAGTCTTACAATTCATATATTCTCTAAATTCACGTCTTTCTATCTGAAGTCCACATTGCATGCAACATTTCCTAAATCCTGCATTTCTTATTTGGCTCAGCACAGAAACTTGGTATGGCCAAGTTGACCATGTATGTTTGGCTTTTTCTGTACCAATTAGACCCCATTTTTTGATGGAAGATTCGATACTTGAAGGTTTCCTGTGGAGTTTTTGGCTTCTAGTAGTGCTGTGGAGCTACTTTTCCATGTGCGGGTGGATTTCACACTTTTTCACAGTGTTTGTTAGACCTCAAAGATACACAGTGCCTTTTGGTGAGTAACACTGAATGAAAACATAACTTTTGTATCTTTCCAAAAAACCTCCACAGGCACCTTGAAGGTTTTACCCCACCCAAAATGATCTACTTGGTATGCTCCCGTTATACTAGCAAAATATGGCTAAATACACCACGTCATTTGCACAGTGAGCTGCTTCAGTGTATTAAGCAGTTTTTAGTCATTATTTGGCAAAAAAGGGGCGAAATATGGACAGAAGTTTTCTTTAACCTACAGAGAATGGGCATATGTTCTAATATTACACGACAAGGAGAGAGAGTTGAAAATGGTTGGAGATGTGACCACCTTGCCATAGAGGGAATATAGAGTGCAGAGCACAGGCTGGGTAGTGAGCTTGGATTTTGTGCTTATGGTTCTTTTATACATACTGTATGGCCAGTTGTTGGAATGTAGGCAGTGACTTAGGACACTTTTTACTTTGGTTGGACAAGAAGCTGACTGCAGCACACTAGATGAGCTGCAGGGGTAGGAGAAAGCACTTAGTGTCACAGTAATCCAGTAATCCAGACATGAGGTTGTGGCCATGATGTGATCCTTCTGCAACAAAGTTGAGAGTAGGAATCTCGATGCCTATAGCAAAAAAGGGCTAGTTTAAATGATCATACTTTACTGCTGCTCATGTTTAAACATCAGCAGATTAGAAATACTAAATGCACGCTGCCTTATACTGACATCTGTATATCTAAATGTATAAATTCAATATGTAATGTAGTACAAATAGTTTTAACAGACAAAGAGAAACAAAAGGCATATGATTGAGATTCTAATCCAGCCCATCATATACCACATTGCTAATACAATTTCTACAACAATCAAGTATTCTCTAAATGTGTGTGACAGTGTAACCCTCTTTAATCAAGAATATCTGCAAACTGTCCTACAAACACTCTTCTCAAACTAAGTGAAAAAATGTCTTGTTTTAATTACACTAATAGCAAATGATAAGAGAAGAATGTGGGAGAATACACCCACAAAACCAGTGGAACCTTCCACTGTTAATCTACTGATTAGTGGACCGGCAGTCAATTGAGCCTGCATATTTCGGATGCACTTCTATTTAAGTATAGCTGTCCAGGAAACACAATTGGCAATGGTAAGACAATAGTAGTCTCATTTACAGAAGATGTTTAATCCATTGTTATAAAATGATTACAAAAGTAATGAAATACAAAAAACAAAAAGGTTACAAGAAAAACAGATGATGAGCATCTTCACCATGTGTTCAGTGCGGTGCCACAGGTTGTGCTGCTGCTGAGACCCTTAACACAGACACATCTTTAAATATCCTTAGGCTACCATCATGTGTTTGGATTGCAACCATAAAACATATGTTGCAAACATGTTGCCAGCACTATAACTGTCTGATTTTATTTGCGTATTTATCCACAGAAATGCATAATAAGATGCCTTTTATAAATGCTTTATTGACGAAATTAGGACAATTTAAAAGCTTTCTCTCAATTGAATAAGAGTAACAGACACATCCACTGAAACACTGAATTACAGCCAGCAGCTTTGTTGTTTCTGTAGTACAGATGCCCAGCAATTGACTATTCAGGATAAACAAATAACAGCCTGTCACTCAGTCTGGCAGCCATCCGACCACCTCAGTCACAGACAGCTAGTGATGCCAGTGAGATGGTGGGATGCCAAAACACTAGACGGATGTCACAGATCTTTTGACTGGAGCTCCATTCTGCAGTAGCAGACCTAGTGTACCTGTTTGCATGTGCTTTTACTTTATATCAAAGTGATAAATCAGTATGGGTTTCTCAAACTATACATTGTCAAGTTTGTTTCTGTCCAGGAGATATCTTCTATTATAATGTTCAGTTTTGAGTTATTTTGCCTTGCCAACAGTAGTATGAGACAGCCTGTCCCCTCGTCAATTATGTGTACTCTTTTCTTAAGGGACATTCCGAGGGGTGATCTATGCATATTTATTTGCAGTTTAAACTCCCCTACTAATAACTAAATCCCATTGTGTGAAGAGGAAGTATCCGGGTAGAGCAGCTAGGGCCCCTGACCAAGCCTGTGGGTGGGTGGCATGGATTCATAAATCAGGGAGCAGTGTTAATCTCTCTCAGGTATTGGAAAGCCAGCCCTCAGTAAATATGTTGCCCCAGGATAGAATGGGGTTTAAAGGATTTCTGTCTCCAAAGAGAAATTAGGCAGGAGCTTCAGAAATGAGCTAAATGGAAATGCTTGCTGGAGCATACAGAGAGAGCAGGGTGCTGCTGTCAGCTAGTAAACATCGTCTCAGAGTAGCCTCAGTCATTATCATGGCTAGTCGCTGCCAACAGCCAGGTTGAGCAGACGGGTGGGCTGATAAAGAGCATCTTCTATGCTGATGATTAGTCACAATAGGGAGGAGAAAAATCTGAGGACTGTTGGATTACACTGTTGGGAATGAGAATTATTTGTGCTAATTACAGTAAGTTACAATTACATCCCACCCATTCTGTGCTATGGGATTTTTGGAAAAGAAATAATAAATATATTATATTTAATCTTATTTGAATTCTTTTTTTGCTTAGGGCTCACATGTTTTTTACTTGTGTTTAACTAGAGTTTATCCTTTCAATAAAAAGTTCTTCTTTGATTTAATGGACATGTGAGGAGTGTATCAGCTGGAAAGGTGCAACTAATTTAATGTTGAAGCATACTGTAGACATTTTGAGTGATTTGTAGAGACCCCATGTACATCATCCATGAGTCAACATCAAATATAGAAATATGTTTAAATGACAGAATATTGTGTAAATAATAGTCTATTATAAAAACTTGAGTAAGACAATCCAACAATCTAATAGCACAACAAGGGCACATAGAAAACAATCATACTACACTTATCTGCAGAACATTGACTCCAGGGGTATTTCATTTTCCCCTACAATATTCACTCCTGTCAACTGAACATTGTCAGTGTTTTTACTGTTATTTTATTTTATTGTTTTTGGCGTGAAAAGTGAAAGCACTTGGTCAAGGCTAGGAAAAAGATTGTGAAAAAGTCAACGCTGACAAGAATCAGGAGGCAGGAGTGCTTTCACTTTTTCTGTTTTTCACCAAAACCAACTGTACTACTATGTTCGTTGGGGTGGAGAGTAGGTGATTATCGGTAAATGAGAGAATGTAACTATTTTATCCACTGTCTATACCCGCTGATCCCTATTAAGGATCATGCGGAGGGCTGGATCTTATCTCATCATCTCAGCATGCATTGGGCAAGAGGCAGGATGACTATCACAGGGTGACATTTAAAAAAATAATATACAGTAAGAACCAATAAAAACATTCACAGCAGTGACACAATTTTAGGCTTATGAATCACTTCTTCTGCATGTGTGTTAGCTATGGGAGGAAACATGAAATTCAAGTTTCAGTCCAGTCAGTTATATTGAGGCTTTTTAGCCATACTGTTTGTAGTGTTATAACTGTACCTTCTGAGCTTTTTCTGGTAAATTACGTCGTGGAAAATGCTTGCAGATCTGCAAAGGGCATGTCATCATCAATTAGAAAAATTGCAGCTTTTAAGTATTTTGTTTTTCTTTGAATCATTCAGCTCACATTATCTATTTATAAGTACCGTAATGGATATAACTTAATCTCTAATCTAAGGACTGAAATACTGTGTCATATATTAATATATTTGTTTACATTTGCAAGTTCAAAGATTAAAAAAGATTGTTTAGTTATCACATGAAAAGTGTGAACCCTCAATATGAGTTTCTTTACGTTATCATAAATGTTCCTTATACTGTTTTTTCTGTTTTTAATTGTTCACTTACAGTTTATAGAAATGTTCAATTATGATTCTTCAGTACAGATAAAGTAGATGAAGTGCTAAAACAATGAAATTCCAAATGAACAAGGGGTGGGAAATTGGTCTCCGTTAGAGAACACGCTATGATTTGCTATGATACCGCTATGATAAAGTCATAACAGAAAATGAGAATGCAAATACAGTATATAGAGCTTTCCACTGTGATGGAGGAACCTTGATTACCCTTAATTTTTTTTTTCATTCTTAAAAAAAAAAAAAACTGTTTAAAATTCATAAGGAATTCAAAGCTTCATAATAACCCTGGCAGCCAGTGAAGTGATGTTTTTATTTTGGGGCAACATGGTAACTTTTTTATTTTATTTAACCTTTATTTATCCAGGTAAGTCGACTGAGATAACGACGACCTGTCACATTCACACAGTTCCACATCCATACCTGGAAGCTGCTCGGTACAACCACAGTCTGATCTGCTGGCCACTGAGCAGCTCCACTCGAGCGGTTGGGATTAAGGGCACCTCAGTGGTGGTAATGAGGGAGGGACAAGCGCTGTTTTTTCACTTTCCCCACCCAGATTTTATCCTGTCGGTCTGGGGATTGAACCAGCGACCCGGTCGCAAGCTCGCTTCTTTAACCTTTAGGCCACCACTACCAACTTGTCTTAGTTCCTGTCAGAAATGTTGATAATGTTAACTTTAATTTTAATATAGTCAGGATATGATAAAAATGTTGATGAAAACGTTGAAAGTCTTTTAATGATACATTCAATTTTCAATTCAAACATTTTGAGAAATTTCATTTGTTGTCTTACAGAGGAATAGATGAAAAGATGCATATATTTGATATCACTTCCATGTCTGTCCATTGAACACATAGATATTAAATGTATAGCATATTGTTGTGAACTTTATTCTTTTACCACATATGGACCCAATGAAAATGATTCAAGACTCATTTCTACTGGGCGACAGCACAACTACTGGGAACTGATTCCTAATTGTATGATTGCCGGATATCTATTAAGTTGCGCTTTCTTTATGATCACTACGGTTAACTGCTCCTCAGATCTCTGCAGGGTAAATCAAGACAGCTAGCTAGACTATCTGTCCAGTCTCAATTTTCTGTTGCACGACTAAAACAAACTTTGAACGTACACGTTCCACCAAAACAAGTTCCTTCCCGAGGCTATTTTGCAGAGGAACCATTGCTCTGTCCAGCGCTTAGCGCCACCCAAGACAATTGTGATTTGTTTAAAGAAATGCCAATAAACCAGAGCACGTTTGTCTCCCAGGAATGCTGTGTGGACTCGCCAGACCCTCCTCCGCAGCGCTGTGGAGGAAGGTCTGGCAATGTGAGACTACCCCTTATCAAAACAGTATTGAATATGTATAAAATGTTGCACATGTGGATTACAGTATCTTCGTTCATCTCTAATTTATCTCTGTTTCTTCACCTCTCTCATTAGCTATTCTTTTTGATACTCATACTACATCTCCCATGTGTTTTAGCAAATGACAAACTTTGTCATTCTTTATTGCAATGTCAAGCAGCAATACAGACCTGCAGGCTCTAACACTCAAAGGGACTGAAAGAGAGAGAGACAAAGAGTGTGCAGGAGGGGGAGTATTTATACTACGACAGCAACTTAAATGGGTTATCATAGTATTAAAGTCCCACTCTGACTGGGCTCCTTTAACATGTCACTGTGAGAGTTCTCACAAAGAAAACGGTATCTTCAGAGAAAGCTGCACCTTAACCCTGGTGAACTGATCTGGGGGTAGTGAGCGCTGTGATAGGGACTAATCCCCTGCTGTGTGCTTTGAGCGGGACTCAGAGCAATACACCAGAGGAAACCAAGGAGAAGGGAGGAACAAGCGCTAAGAAAGAGACTTCTGACAATCTGAAAAATATGTTGAAGTGGTGCTGTCACCGTGATGAATGCTTTCAGGCATCGTGTCAAAATGGGATGGAATTGTAATGCCCATGTGTGCATGAGTGTAAGGGTAGATTGTGTTTATGTGCGTGTGTGTGTGTGTGTGTGTGTGTGTGTGTGTGTGCAAGAGTGTGTGTGTATGTGTGTGTGTACAGTGAATTTCTGAGTGAAGCATATGGCGTTTAGCTCATGGAAAAATCCACCAGGAACCAAGCTGGTGCCTTCTGGGTAATTGCAGAAATTTACCAATTTAGAACTCAGAGTGTGACACTGAGAACTCCAGCAGATGTTTGAAAGGTCTCAGTTAAATACAAAATTAGTGCTTCCTGGTTGCACATGAGACAATGGAGTGTTTACATGTGAATCAAACAGAGGTCTGATTGAACATGTAGATAGACAGACATGCTGATTAGTTCTATTATATATTTGGATGTTTTTTATGAAACATTTCTTTAATTGGCCCTCATTGTACTTCATAGACATCTGTGCAGACCATTTTTATAGTGTTTCCTGGTGGTTTAAGAAATATATTATTACAGGTTTGTTATTATTATGGTATATGAAGACTGTAGATACATTTGAAACCTATTTTGATCAAACGTATACTAAATATGAAGCACAATCAGGAACATAATGGGACCATAAAATGGATATGGAATTGTCATTAGGCATTTAAAGTCAGTTACAAATAGTTACTGTAAACATGTTCATGACCCTAAAAACCACAGTGACATGATAACTCAACAAATACACTCTTGCCTCCTTACTGAGCCATTGCAGTTCCACACTAAGAGCTAAAGGCTTGCTAATACAAGAAAAAACAAAAGAGGCACTACGTTATTTGTTTGTTCATCCATGTGTCATGCACATTATCCCAGAGACTGATGATCTGATTTTGACACAGCTTGGTGCTGCATTCAAGTATTTAAAATGACACTGAATAGCTGAAGGGGGATCAACAATTAAGGGTCAACAAAGGTTACATATTTCTTAGTGACAGGCTGACAGGGACTATAACAATCGTAGAGGACAACATGTTCACTGTTGTTGTTTTGTGGATGGCACTGCCTTAAAATTTTATGTTTAATACTCCCGAAAATGGGTGTGATAATTTTTTTCTTTTTTCTCTTTGTCAAAGCCAAAAAAGCAACATAAAAGAAAAGAAAAAGAAATAAAGTTGCTCTTCTTGGTCCACTGCTTCTTTGCAAAGATTAAAATTGATCCATGGATGAAAAAATAGCTCGAATTGGAGACGCATTATTGATAACACACTTTTTGACAGCACTAACCACAGTGACAAATACATTGCGTTGTCTTCGGCTGCTTTACTATAAAAGCCACTCCTTCTTTCGCCAGTTGAATGCTTTAAATATTAACCCTTGTGTGGTGTTCATATTTTTGTACACAGCCAATGTTCCTGGGTCTGGTGGACCCACCACATTATTAGGCTTTTAAATCAATACAGCCATAACAATTTATGTAAAAATACTTACTAGATGTTTACTTTAGCTCAATTACCAATGATATATACATCATTTATGGTTCATATTTGCCATTTACCCCTGTGAGATCACATGTATGATCACATTTTCGTTTTTTTGTGAGAAAATAAGGAAATTCAATTATAAAAAAGGTAAAAAATAGAAACAAGATTTTTGATCATTATTGGTGCTTATTTTTTAGAACTTAATCAGAACAGGTGAAAGTGCTTGAAATGTAACAATTTCGTAACTTTGTGTGGGAATAGCAGGTGCAGAAAGACAACATAGTTTCATGGCATCTATATTTAAATACACTCGGGTCCAGTAGACCCGAACACCTCATATGTAATAGTTATGTGTAGGGGGGGTGTACCATGTGCAGTTATTGAAAATAAGTTATTTTTTATATTCTTCACAGAAAATGAGCTAAGGCCAATGAGTTTGAGTTAGAAGAAATAATAAATAGCATAATTCTTCTTTTAGCAAACATTGAAAATGGGTCCCACAGACCCGAACACCACACAAGGGTTAAGCAGGAAGATAGGAAATTGTATTTAATTTTTTATCAGCAACAATTTTCGCTGGCTCTGAAATGGTGTACAGCGATTAAACAGTAACAATGAAACTGCATTGGCTACATGAATGCATTCTTTTGCTGTCAATGTTGCAATCACTCATGCTCAGGTAGGTAGAAATCAGCACGGGAATGGCAGACTCTGCCACTACCAATGAAAAAAACTACTATAGACAGATAATAACTGAATGCAAATACATTGCGTTTTGCAGAAACAGACGATTGCAGAAACAATGCTGACCATGAATAGCATCAAATGTGGTTAGATTTCATGACAATACTGAGGATTATAACACTAAAGTAATAATAAGGATGTGTGACCATCCACAGGGTGTGCTTGTGTGTATGTGTGTGTCTGTGACAGTGAGGGAGACAGAAAGACGGCATTCAACAGAGACTTCAGATGGGCACAACTAATAAGAGGTGAGGAAGAAAATATCGCATTGAAAATAGATGGAGGGATGACAGGTGAAGTCAAGGTGAGCTGACAGGGTGAGAAGTAATCACTCTGAGAGTAGAATGCAAACTGATCCTGCAAGTGATAGAAGGGAAAAGGTCATAGATAAAATAAAGCAAGTTTGAGAAGAGAAAAGGTGGCAAACATGATTCTCTGCGAGGACAGTAGTACAGTGAAAATAGAAGGACAGAGTTTCCCACAGTCTGATGGTGGTTGTTAGTGGCATGAGAGAAGGTCTGACAATTTCAAAATATCACAGCTCCTCTGTTGAGGATTAGGGATTAATTGCTTGTCTTCATCTTACACTAAAGGCACATCCAGTGGTGAATAGAGAGCTTTAACATGCAGTAAGGTCATAAAAAAACCTGCAGGTTCCTGATTTGATGAGTGTGTTCGGCTTCACTGCACCAACATGTGATCACATTTTATTGTGTAAAATTTCTATCTGAAAAAAAAAAATGTTTGTGAAAGGCTATCATCAAATGCAACAACGTATCATTTAGACATACAGCTATGTTGATATTTGGAGGAACAATACACTCAAGGTAATACAAAAAAGGGTTTTTTCATTTCATGAAACGTTTAAAAAAGGCTCAGCTCAACTATGCTTTATATTGCTTTATCAGTGTTTTCATAACACTTTAAATGCATAGCATTTGCATTTGCAAAATGCTATTTGGCAGCTGGATGCTGGTGCACACACATGCAAATACTCTCAGGTGTTAAATTCGAGTGAAGGAGAATAACAGCTTTTTGGTTATAAACGCCACAGAGCTACACATCTATGAGGACCAAGGTTTTCTTGTCATAGATCTAATTATAACAACCTTTAATTGCAGAGACACAGACAGATAAGTGGAGCTCTTACAAATTAGAGGTGTAGAAAAGGAAAATGAAGTTCACAAGCTGAGGATTGAAATACCATTCATCGTCACACAGTTCCAGCAGAACGACGGTTGATTGACAGTATTCTGACTCAGCTTGTGTCAGGGCCATTACGCCAACGCTCCAAGCCAAAGCATTCTGTAGAAGAGCTGCAACATCCTGCCTATAGGTTTCCTTCTCTGTTTCCATCCACACACTCACTGCTTCCTTTCATTTTCTCCTGCCACCTCTCTCCATTCCTGCCCACTTCTCTGCTTCATATAACCTCACAGTGCTCTCCGTGCATCACCCCTCAGACCACATGTGCATCAGCAGCTGTCGGCTTTTTTCCCCCCCACCAGATTTTATGCTGTATCCAAACTCGTAGCTTTGCATCATTTTCATTTTTCTTCCTCTCTTCCTTCACTTTGCTGAACTTGAGGTAAGATATCAAAATCAGAAAGAAGATGAGTTAGATTCCAGCCAAGTGGAAGTCAGATCTTGACTGAAGGAGGAAGAAATGAAAATAGAAAGCTAAAACAAAGAAATGCAAAGTTATATCTGCATTTACTGCCTTTGAAAAAAAGAAGAGAACAAAAAAAGGCAGGTCTGGTATTTACAGGCACACTCTCACACACACACACACACACACACACACACACACACACACACACACACACACACACACACACACACACACATACACAAGGCAATGAGTTACTGAATACAAATAAAGTCAGCATACAGACAACCTCTAAATAATTTTAGGTTGCATGCTCATCTGAAAAAGCAAGGTTTTGACATTCCCATCTGTTCATTTTCTGCATCAGGTAGGGGCTTTACAGCCAAGCTGACTCTATATCAGGTTCAATAGATGTGTGTGCATGTTGTTGCTTTCTCTAAAAAAAACTGCTTTTTACAAAAATGCAGTGCTTTTCTAATTTGCATATGAAATTAATTGATTAAAGGTATGTTGTTTTGAGTTTTTGTTAGTATTCTCTGTTTAGTTTGCTTAGTTTTAAGCAAGTAGTACTGTATATAGCTGCTATATAAATAAATAAATAAAATACATTATGTGTGTGTGTGTGTGTGTGTGTGTGTGTGTGTGTGTGTGTGTGTGTGTGTGTGTGTGTGTGCGCGCGCCTGGTAGGGCAGAGGGTGTTTTGATGCTCAGCAACTGTCCCTCCTACTGGGTCCTGCCTCAACCCTTAACATCATGAGCTAATCCCTAGAAATGTCACTGAGAGCTTGGCAAGCCATTTGTTGCTTACTGGTGTGGAATTTGCCACTAGGTGAGAGTGATTCCATTTAATCTATCCCCCATTACAAGCTGCAATTTTGCATGGTAGACACTATTACCCAGATAAAGTGTTTAATAGAGTTACACAAACTTTTTACTTTGAAAAAGTCAGCAACTCCCTTGGAAATGCTAAAAAACTGTGGTAACAATATTTTCTAGTGTATACATACTTGCTCTTTCAAAATATGTTTATTTGATTTATTTGGAGAAAAAAAAAATCAACATTTAATTTATAATATTGAAGGATCAAAAGAATATACTCCATGCTTTACTGTTGTGTGCAGGTCAAGCTTATAAAGTGAGGTTTACTCTCAGTGACTACTTCCTCATACAACTGTGGCCTTCCCTACCTAAATGTATCCCCTTGCATAATACTTTGACTACAATGAAAACAATTTGTAATCATAGACCCATCCTTCAGTCACTATACGGTAGAGTCGCTAGGGTTGAGGTGCTGACCGGACAATTTATACCACGAGTGCTCTGTGCCAACCTGTAGCCATAACTTTCATTGAATGAGACATTGCTTGAAAAAACATGAACTTTCTTCTCCCTCTGTGCCAAACTGTAATGGTACAGAGCAAGTTAGTCAGTATAGACAGCTGGCAGGAAAACTCATACCCATCTGTCTTCCCTCTACCTGACACTTCAGCCCTCTCCTTACTGGAGATCAGAGAGCTTCTTGTGTGTCTAACTTTCTAATTCTCATGTGGAAGAACTAAGCTGAATGTACGCTGGTACACCTGTTCTGTGCTTGCTCAATCACTGAAGGAATGTAATGTATGTAAACATTTCTGCTGACAACGCTATATCGTGTTGTTATATGGGATCGAAACCTTGATCCGCCTAAGTAGTTAAGTTGGGGCTTAAAGTATGTTGTTGCTGCATACTGTGTGTGTGTGTGTGTGTGTGTGTGTGTGTGTGTGTGTGTGTGTGTGTGTGTGTGTGTGTGTGTGTGTGTGTGTGTGTGTGCGTGTGTGTGTGTGTGTGTGTGTGTGTGTGTGTGTGTGTGTGTGTGTGTGAAACACTAATGTCTGTGAATTTCTCTTCCTCACACATGGACATACTAATGTCCATGTGTGAGGAAGAGAAATTCACACTGTCTTGATCTACATATCACTAAATGGCCTGTTTCAATATTTACAGACCCTACTAAATATAATACTACATACTAAACAGCATGCAGTAATACTAACTCTGACACCTTTGTGAGCAATAACATTGAGGAAGTAACAGTTGTTCAGTTGGCCAGTATAGGCTGTTGTTGAGGTAGAAGGAAATGGGCAATGTCAAGACTCAGACCACCTCTTTCACCCCTACCTGTCACACACTGCCCACTCTCTCAGTTTTACTTTGAAGTCATATTGTGTAGGAGTGCTGAGCTCCAAAAGGTCCTCAAACCTGTCACACAGGCACATTGTTGATGGTCAGTATCCCATTACTGCGAGTCTTTTTAAGTCAAAAGAAATGTGTATTGTGTGACTGAGGTAGATCCGGTCATTAGTTACTATAATGTCTTACATTTCAATTGAGACTCTCCGAATAACCACATGATTCGGTTTGCATCGATCTAATGCTTTAATTAGAGATCTTAGACTTTGACAAGTGACCGTATTCAGCTATAATAGATTTAAATTATTCTGGGAAGTACTTTTTTTTTTTTCTTGCCGATGACTCATACCATATGTGGTATGTCAGAAAACGTATAGCTTTCTCAAAGAGAACCATCAGATTTCAAGTTTGGTGCACTCGCAGCAAGTTGCATTAATTTCCAACTTAAAGCCTCAATATCAGTGAGAAGATCTTAACTTTAAAAGTTAATGTTTGAAGTTCTAATGCATATTCTCAACCACATTAAAAAGCTGACCAGAATTTCCTTTAATATGGCAGCAGCCAATAGGCAGAGAAGTTTTCACACATTACTTGGGTCCCTAGTGTGTTAATTAATATTTATATTTGTCCACTGCCTCAAACTCTGCCTTCAGGCATTTATTAAATTATCATGAGTTTGGGCAGGGGCATTACTGTGTGTGTTAGTGAGAGCGCTACAATGTTGTGATAGTGGGTACGCGATCTGTGAAACACCCTAATTCACAAATCAAAAAATTCCACACAAATTAAAAAGGGAGCAATATTGACAACCCGTACAAACAATATCAACAGCAGCAGTAAATTGGGGGATGGGCATTAAAGACTTGTTTGTTTACCCATTTATTTACATAAGTCAGTGATGCAGAGAGTTGCCTTTGGCAGCCTGAACCTAAACACCCATAGCTTTACAATCTCCACAATTAGAGCCAGTCCTGTGAGGTATCTGACAGCATGACCAGGAGGTGCACGCTACCTAGTCCTGAACACAGTACTACTAAATGCAAGGCAGCCATGATAATTAGTGTTTCTAGCCAGGAGCTCCTCACTGGCGTCTCACCCCCTCACTGACCCAGGGAGATTGGAAAGAGGCCCAGTGGCTCCCAAGAGACTGAGCCTGTCAGGTCCGTCACTTCTCCCACGACATAGGAGTGAGCGGAGGTGTTTTAAATGCCAAACAGGACACACTTGCCAGGCCTATCGGCTCTGCCTGAATACAAGGCCTGTCTGTCTGTCTATCTGATGTCCCTACTCTGTAGACCCTGAAGCAGAGCTGAGGCTCATTGTCTGGGGACAGTTAACCTGCTGGGAGGGAGGGAACAAATCCAAAAAAAGATGAAGTGACGGTGTTGGTGGTTGGTATGTTGCATAGACCTCACACACTCAAGTGTACTGCTGAGTCACCTAGAAATATTCCTCACTTCATAGCTACATTTTTAGCTGTGTAGGTGTATTTTCTTTCTTCTTTTTGTAGTTGGATGTGAGCATTGCTGTTGCTGTTGCCTTTGTCTTTGTTTGCATTTATTTGTATGGATTTTCACAATCGAAGTATGTCAAGAAAAGTAACAGTAAGGGGATAACATTGCACAGGCATGGGGCCTGACTTGAGATCACAATAGTGGCTGCACTGAATGTCTGCTTAGCTGCATAATGACATTTGTTTGCACTGTTTGTTCTCACTCTGACACAAAGCTCTAAGTGATTAGATGCAAATTTCATGGTTCTACGAATGAAGGGGCCCGCACTTCAGTTTTTTCTCAAGTGAATAAACAGTAAAAGAGTACATGCTAAATAAAGAAAATATTTTAAGCACATATAGCCAACCTGTTTTACACACCTAACATGCTTTTTGGTGATCTGAGTCCGGCAAAATATGTGTATATTATGATATATAGAGAATTGTTTTCTGTAAACTAAAGTGCCAGACTTCACTGTAATAATTGGCTTATCTATCTATCTATCTATCTATCTATCTATCTATCTATATATATATATATATATATATATATATATATATATATATATATATATATATATATATATATCTATCTATCTATCTCTTTCCCCATTTAGGACTACACAAAAGAAACCACTAACCAATCAAAAACTTTGTTATGACTCTGTGCAACATCAGTGGTCTCTCTGATGCATGAGTGAGTTGGAGAATGTGCTTTGGGAATCTTAAAAGAAACCTTATGTAACCGAAAGCAAATAAACACTGCAAGCCAATGTAGAGAGGGAGAATGAGCGACTGCAACTGGCTAAATGGTAAGCATAATGGGTTGGCAAGAGTCAATCCTATACCTCTCTTAAATTAGCTGGACATTGGAGAGCCTCTCGCAGGTTAAAGTTCAATCAAATTGAATTTGATTTCGATCAGTATGTGACCAGGAGGCAAATACAGAAAGTCTACTTCCTCACTGGTTTGACACACCTTTAGGAGTGAATCAAAAAATATTTTCTAATTGCTCAACTCCATCCTCTACCCTCAAAGAGAGATTATGGGGGGAAGCCTACCTATCTGTGTTGTCACAATAGATTGTGTAATTATAAAGGTTATATTATAAAGCAAGCAAGACGTGCTACAGCTGTTATTATAAGGACATCGTTTTTTAGATGAATAACAAAAGCATAAAACCCTTTAAATGTATTGAGACTATCACTTGTGATTATCACTGTTAAAATGCTTACTTCAAACCCTAACCTACATAATGCACAAATAAATCACTGGATGCAGAAAGACTATACAACAGTAAAGCCACTGAACAACAGCCAAGCACTAAGTGTTTCTCAGAGCAACTTCCTATGTCACTCACTCGCTGGTGTACACCCACACACCCATACAATGGATAGTCCTTAATCACAGCTGAGGACTACACAAACATGTTGGGCTCAAAGGGCTTCACAGTGCTTTCGTTATAAAAACAATTAATGCAACACAACATTAAAAATGAAATATTAATAACAAAATTGAAAAAGAACAGAATGGGAGCACTTGGGGGAAAAACTGAGACCAGGCACAGGGCATCAAGGCCAACTTGGTCATTATCATCACACTCACTCTACAAATGCATGCACAAGCATGTCCACATCTGCCATTTTTAATAAAGGCAGAATTTTAGTGGTGTTAATGAGTGGCACAGCGGTTAAAACAGCATGCAGGATATTGTACAACCCTATCCAAATACAGGGTCATGCAGCCCAAAACTGTGCCTATCATCCATTATATGGCTTATTTTAGCATTACCACTTAAAGTTTACCATATTACATATAGTTCTTTTCCTCACACTGCTTGCAAAATGAAGGTGTCAGCTAAAGATGTGTCAGCGAATTAGATTTCAATTAGATCAATTTGGTGTTTGATTTATTTTCATGGATCACATTGGCTATATGACTCCTGATCCATTTCCAATCCTTTGTTTGTTTGCTCTGGGGTCCTGCAGCTGTCAAAAACCTTCGATTGAGCTCTGTTAAAACACTGCAGTGTCTCCTAACACACAGCATTGACCATGAGTGAACCGCATAGCACACAGCATCCAGCAGTTTCAGTTAATGATATGCCTGTGAGCCGTGCAAGAGAAGAACAAAAACTGGTTAGTTTGCCTCTATTTCATGCCTCTAAAGTGCTGCTGTTGGTTGACAATTGCATTTGAACTTTTGTATTTTGTTCATGCTGATGGTGAAGAAAGGCTGTCTAAATCTTGCCACAACAGATCCACACTGACAATACTCTTTTCTCTCTCTATTATACTACTGTATATGCACAATGCAATATAGGACATGTGTGGGGTAATTTTATTTTTTAGCTAATCATTATGTCACACACTTTTAAATTGCTTTACATTTTAATGTGGAGCTGACAAAGATATGCAGTTTAAGCTGTATTAAATGTTAACTTTACTTAAAAATAAGCAGTATTAAAGTGAAACACATAACAGAAGCCACAAAGCTGAAAGCCGCTAGCACTAATGACCATAGCTGTGATGGTGTCAGACATGATATGGTTACTAATTTGCATATTTTAATTTTGAAACTAATTTGGAAGTAATGTAGTGTCACAGAGTATGCAAATATCATATAATGAATGGAAGCACATGATCTCTCCCATTTGATGCCTGCTATTATTTGCTGCAGTGGATGATGTATGTATGCTAAATGATAGGTGGGTCAGATTTCGATTTAAACTTAACTTCAAATATAGCTTGCAATTTGGGATACAAAATGTGTTAAAAGAGTGATTCTCTATGCTCTCTGTCTAGAAAATATTAAATATGTGCTTGCACAGTGTTGAAACTTGTTATACTCAAGCACAGCAAAGTATTCTCTCTCCAAACATTACAAATATGGACATATACACAACTATTAACGTTTCATGTGTATTCTTTTAAGTTGGACATGTCCTTGCTGTATATGTATTATTTCAATCAACTTAATAATACATTGAGTTTACACAGTATTGTCCCATCATAGTAAACTGCATCATTGAATGTAGAGTTAATTCAAAACTGTAAGAGCTGTCTTTAATGAATACCTCAATATCTTGTGAATTGTAATGCAACTGTCCAGCTGTTTGGCCCAATTGTGTCATAACAATTCTTTGCTAAAACATCCCAGTCTTTATTATCTAGAATGCTGAATCTTTGCTCTAACAAAATGGCTGCTTGAGAGGAAATGAAGTATAAGTGTACAGAAAGACATGATGTAACAACAAGAGCAGATGGGTTTACAGAAGAGACAAAGAGTAGACCTACCCTATCAGGGGGCCCATATGTGCCTTGCATAGCATCCCAACTCTTGGTGCATAAATGTGGCAGATGTTTGCTTAAGATTGCCACACTTTAAAAACAGCAACAGAAACTATAAAGTGGAAGAAGTAATACAGTATGGTGCAAAGCAGATAACATATTGTATTGTAAAACTGTTTTTTACTACAAATGTAATTCTATAAAAAAAAAGTTGAGCATATTGCTGAATGATTGGAACATAAAGGATGTCGCCCTCACATTTTATCTGCAAATCAGTTCGAGAGTGAGGCTATAAATTCTATGAGTAGTTTTTAAGCTAGAAACACATTTATATAGAACTGCGGAGTGCAGATGTATTCTTTAATTCCTTTATTTGACTTGTGCTTTTTACTGTAGTGAGATCACAGTGTTTTAGTTGAAGCCGTTTAAACACTACAGCCCCGGCTATCACACAAAGATATGTTGTTGATCCAGGCTAAGAGGACAGAGATAGGACATGCTTGAAATTGACAGAGTAAATGACAGGCACTCACTAATGTTGACAACTGCCAGTTACTGCCTGGGGTGTCACATGATCAGTGATGATGGGCCCTGATATGACTCACTTGAAGCTGAGGCCCTTAAAAATGGGACGCTGTGACCTTTCCCTTGGGTACAAGAGCTGTCTGGGAGAGAACAGCTGATGCAGCTGTTTGTACTGTAGCACTTTTGCCATTTGCATGTCTTCAACATTCATAACCTTTTCTGCCAAAAGCTCTGTTATTCACAGTCTTCATGATCAGGGCTGATAGGCTAAGCGTTGTAGACATTTAGGTCCAAATAACCTCTAGTCTCAATGTTTTCACAGAGAGTTTGGCCCCAATCACATTGTGTACATGAGGAAATTGTGTTTTTGTCTTGGATATAAAAAGTTCACAAAGCGGTTTATTAGTTTACACAAATGGGGTCTAGATGGTGTTAAACTGATGCAGCATCTTACAGTGTCTTGTAAATTATTCACGCTTTTCAAAGGCCCCCCTCACACACTATGTGTGTGTACGTGTAGTGAATTTTTTCCACATCACTGTGTTACTTAATGCATATGATTGGTTTATGCATTATGATTAGTCTGCATCCTGGCTAGTGTGTGTGTGTGTGTGTGTGTGTGTGTGTGTGTGTGTGTGAGAGAGTAAGAAAAAGAGAGAACTATTTTAAATCTGATACCTGTGTCACTTCCACTTGCCCTAGAATAGAAATTATATTGATATTTCATACTGCGGATGTAGATATATGTAAGATTACCCTTTGGGGACTTTTACTCTCCTTTGAATTAGGACTCAGAATAATCAAATACTATGAATTTTTATTCTTCTTAATCATGAAAAGGCTATGTGAAAATAGCAGAGGCAGAGTTGATTAAAGTGCAGTTGAGATTCATTGAATCTGGCTCAGAGCTCGAAGGAGTGTTTTAAATAGGAGTCCATTTAACAAAATGTTATGTTCTTAATGGGAAGGTAATAAGATGGTCTTTATCTTTTATTGAAAAAAGTGGAGTCGTTTCCCAGCATGATGTATGCTTTCAAAGAGAAGTACTTTGAGCAAAGAAGGTTGAGAGGAGAGCTAGAAATATCATGAAATGAAGTGACTTTTGATCATGCGTTTAGTGTATGATGTATGACTAATTCCAAGCTGTGGTTACCTCCAGGGTTTTAGCATTAGAGGCAGTAGGAAGAACCATAACTTACATTATCTAAGAAGTATTCTTTCATGCAGGTCAGCCCAAAAGCTAAAGAAAAGGGTTGATATGACAAGTCAAGTTAATTCTCATCCCACAAACGTCCCTACTTAATACGGAACCCCGAAAGGTTATGGTGGGAATTCTTTATTTTGTTTTGTTATGTCGCAATATGTCTTGCATTCTGTCTAATCCATAGCAAAAGGCTGAGCTGTATTACTGTCGTATTATCTATTATGTAGTAGCCTAGGCATCGCCAGACTAATTTGCAAATGCATATTAGTGTGGAACCTCTGTTAATTTTATATTTTCAAGGGGCGTTATCAATAGTGCAGACCAAAATGCCCCTAGACGCTTTTGGATAGACCTAGAACCAGTCAGAGCACAGAACCTGTGACATAGCACAATAGAGTGACAAATGCAAGTTGGGGCGTTGCTTGGTCCATTTTCAATTGGGAAAAAATGTCAGCCTGGTCACAAACTTTCTAAAATTACAGTTAAACAGTACAATACAGGCAATAGGGCAATACAGGATGAAAAAAAATATTCATATTTGATCTGCACTGCCTAGTTTGACAGTTTGATCAGAGTTTCGTGAGCCTGGTGTGTTGCGCTGGACGGACCTACAGGATGATGACATTCCTCTGCCAATCATCCTCTCAACCCCGCCCTATATTAGATATGGTTGTGATTGGTCCACCCAGAGCCTGGTAGGCTAAACATCCTTACCTGTGGCTGGCTCAGGCACCAGTCTGTACCATTGCAGCTAGAAAGCTAACTAGCAGAGCTCTCACTAATTTGCTGATTAAGACAGGCTGTAGCTGTGATTATGACTACAGCTATGCAATGACAGATCTTTGGCTATTGCTGTCGCTGTAATTGTGGCTGTAGCCATGGTTATGCTTTGGTTGTTATGATTATGTCTGTGACACATTTGTCTATAATAGGTGTAACACTGACTATGTGCAGGTGTTGTGTGTGTGCAGTGTAGTGAGCATTGCATTGATGCTACTGTATTCGTGACCTTGTGTAGTTTATTGGTAACACATCTGTCATATCTTGGCTAATGTTAACAGGAGCAATGAAGAGCAGTCACAGTACAGCTACTGAAGCCATATACATAGCTTCTTAGATATCTACAACCACTCCAGCCAGGCATAGCAGCAGCTGTTCCCACAGCCAGTGGCTTTATACTGTCAGATCTCGGTTTTTGAAAGGAGTAATGAGCTATAAATGCATAATGAAAAGTGACATCATCGCTCCTTTCTGTAGTATCTGCAGACTCTTTCCCTAAACTGGCAGTGCATTACTGTATAACTGGGCTGGACCAACACAATGTTTCTTATGGAAATACTGTGGGAGAACACAAAACTGAATGTGAGCTAACACAAAAGTAGTTACAGGGCTCTGCAGCATAAGACATAAAGTGGCCAACTCCTGCTTCATTTTATTGCAGTTAATGCAATCACATTATAATGAAAAGTGCAAACAGCTAAGATACAACTCCTCCTCCCAGAGCTAATATCGTAAAATGTCCCATTTTAATTGGAAGGAATTATGATAATTATCACATTAAGATAGTGTGTCAAAAACAATAAAGAAATTATGAAGTTAAGTTAATTAAATGTAGCTCACAGTTTGAACATGTCATGGGATCCAATGAAATCTTCTCAGCATGTCCTGGAAAGGTAAACATCCGTCAAAGACAGTAAGAGCTAAATGTCTCATTTAAAATAGTGCGTTGTGTAATATATGTACATTGAGTTCAGCAGTAATCACTTTTGGTTACTGATTAAATCTGTAATTTATTATTATCAATCAACTAACCCATCCTCATCAACCCATATTCTTATGACAAGTCTCACAAAGTTCATTTGTTGTCAACAGAATGCCGAACAATGTAAAATCTACAATATATACTACAAATATACAAAATAAAACAATTTTAAAAGGCAGCATGTGAAATATAAAGCAACAACAATAATAATAATAATAATAATAATAATAATAATAATAATAATAATAATAATAGTAAACAGTGCAAATGTAAATAGTGCAAGTAATGAATTAATAACGTACAGAATATAAGCAGCATTTTGTCTGAAAACAAACTTGAGTAACTTTTAAGTATTCTAAATGTAGTGGAATAAGCTATAAAATGTATTTGCTTTCTGTGCCAAATCACTCTTTAAGTGTTATCCCCAAACAGTTAAGTGTCCCCATTTAGAAAGGAAACAGTTTTGCACAATCGCGTTTGTTCACAACACTGGTATGCTTTTGAAATTGAAAAAGCAGTTAAAATATGAAAGCAGGTTATTGGTGGCAACAAACTATGTCAAATATCTTGAAGCTGAGGTAAAGGGCTGGAATGGCAGCAGTGTTTGAATACATAGCCCTTTATATGAAGAACAGTAGAAAGAGCCTTGGGTCAAAGTAGAATGAAGTAAAAAGATGAAGGGGGTAAAAGACATTAAAAAAGCAATGATTTTGCATCTTATATTGTGTGTCTTCGTTACATCCCTAGAGATCTTTGAACAATGTGAGGAAAAGGCTGCAGTGTATTTGAAAGATTAAAAGAAGAGGAAAATGACTGTACTGCACAATACAGTAATTAGTCAAATCACTGTGTGGAAATGTAATTTAGAATAATGCAGCCAAGCTCATAACAGTAAACCATAAAACCAACTTCTGCTGTTAGTTAATGAGACTTGCGACTGGACCTTTTAAGGTTATAATTCCCTCAAGATAAAGCAGAAAAATAATTGGTGAAATTAATTTATTAAGCAGTGGAGTATTTCAAAAATTGTGATGTTGTGGTCTCTTTTTTAAGACCCCCTCACATGATCTACATAGACGCACAATCTGATGTCAGCTCTTAATCCTACTTAACATTTTCTTCACTGAATTTAAGAGTTTGAGATTTGTAAAAAAAAAAATTCAGTCGACTGCATTATTTACAAAATATATCTGCATTCACTGAAGCAACAAAGCTCTGTGCTTTTGTCTACGGGACCCAGTGATGTGTGTCAAGTCCAATATGTCATTTATATCTTGTAATGTCACTAGAATTATGGGAATATAGGATAACAATCTTCCCATGTGTTGTTAGAGGCTAATAATCCTGCTCTAAATGTGTATTCTCCTGCT